>NC_140935.1:50549939-50722439 GCF_014529385.1 Adiantum capillus-veneris | reverse complement strand
ATAGGTATTGACCAATAAAGACGAGATTATAACCCGGTGGTTCTGATCTCCGTGCACCTCTAGACCGAGGTGTGCGGGGATTGGACATGACTAGAGAATGTGAGGTAAAGAGAGAGAGAGAGAGAGAGAGAGAGAGAGAGAGAGAGAGAGAGAGAGAGAGAGAGAGATAAGACGAAGAATGCCAATAGAATATTAAATTTGTTGTCCAGGTTATAAGATTTTTATCCTCATTATGAGTAGTGACGAGGATGTGGGACCGTCCAACCAAAACACCTATCTCTCAACGAGGGTCTTATGTCCTTGTAATCAATGCAAGCATGCTGTGCGACGGACAAGACGTGTTTCTTTGCAGAACGTTCGCGAATTTGGCGAGTTCGATCCATCTATTATAGATCGAGTTTTTGCCAATTATAACTCGTCGGACTCTGACGCTGGCCAACAAGCAGCAATCTTGCAACCCAATAGACGTGTTTGCAGGCGCTTTGGTCAAGTAGCATATGTGAGGCCACAAGATGTAGCCTCTGACAGCTCGGGGGATGATCATGCAGAGCACATTCACAACGAGGCAATGTTTGAGCCCGAGATTGATGAAATGATCGAGACGATCATGGATTCAGAAAGGCTTATCTATGATGATATGAAAAGTGAAGCCGATATGCCATTGTATAATGGAGCACGCATGTCTAGATTGAAAGCACTCCTGGTTCTTCTCAACATGCAGGCAAAGTTTGGATGGAGTGACACTAGCGTCACAGCGCTTTTCAGGTGATCTATTACAATTAGTTTACTTTAATAAAACTCTAAATGTATAATGATCTGATAGATTTTTACACGACTGTATCGTATTTTTATGTTGTGTAGATTGCTTAAAGAGCACATACTACCAGCTGACAATGTGATGCTAGATTCCCGAGATGAAGCAAGAAAGATTTTGCGAAACTTGGGGATGGATTACAATTCTATCCAAGCTTGTCCTAATGACTGCATTCTTTTCAGAGGGGAATACATAGACATGGAGAAGTGTCCGAAATGTGATTCCGAAAGATATCGAGTAGATCTCCACGGGACAAAAATTCCACAAAAGGTTTTGTGACATTTTCCTCTGCTTCCTCGCATCAAGCATTTCTTCGAATGTAAGTCCATGGCCGCCTTAGCATCATGGCATGAGGAGAATAAATCTTCGGATGGTGTGCTACGAATTCCTGCAGATTGCGCAGCCTGGAAACATATAGATGGAACATGGTCGGATTTTGCCAGGGAAGCTCGAAATTTGCGCTTAGGCCTGGCTATGGATGGCGTAAATCCATTTGGTCAAAGATCAACATCTTACAGTGTATGGCCCGTTGTCATCGTCAACTACAACATTCCCCCGTGGTTGACTACGAAGAAGGGGCACCTATGGCTAAGCTTGATTGTGCCAGGGCGATATAAAGTGGAGAATATGGATGTGTATCTTCGTCCACTATTGGAAGAGCTACAACAATTGTGGATTGGCATAGAGGTGGTGGATATGAGCCGACACACAGGACGACTGAATGCTTTGATCAGAGGCATTCTAATGTGGACCATGCATGACTATCCCGGGCTAACAGAATGCTCAGGTGATCTATTGACACTCCTCACTCAGACACTGTAAATCTTGTTTTTTCCCATAGTTGATCTATTATCATGTGTATACATGCAGGGCTTCAAACAAGCGGATACAGAGCATGTGTCACATGTGGACCTAGACTGAATGCACGTAGGGCGCCCTCACTGAAGAAGCAAATCTACGAAGGTCATCAAGCGTATCTTCCAGAGAATCATGTGTTACGCGACGGCTTTTTGGGAAGAGAGTCACCAAGGATGTCTTCACAAGCATGGTTAGAGCAGAAGGAGATGTGCGATGACGGATTGCCTCCAGGGATGAAGAGACTATCTCTATGGTACGAGTTACCATACTGGCCCCGACTCATGATCAATCACTTGCTCGATCCAATGCACATATTCAAGAATGTGGGTAATCTACTATGGGACCATCTGACCGGCAAGAAAGATACTTTGGGAGCCAGAGTTGACCTTAGAAATGTGGATCGTATGGAGAAATATTGGCCGCAAACAGCGTCTGATGGATCGATAAAACTCCCTAAAGCACCATGGATTTTCACAGGAGCCCAAGAACGCAAAGTAAAAGAGACCATTCGATCTTTGCGGACCCCCACTGGCGTAATGCACTCGCTTCGAACGTGTTTTACTAAAGACGGAAAGCTTACCGGTTTGAAGTCACACGATTGGCATAAAATGTGTCAGGTACGTTCATAGTGGACTTTAATATCATTGCTGCACATACTTTACAGTTTATTTTACCGGTTGCCATTGAGGGATGTTTGTCTCTCGACATCCGTAACACAATCTACAAACTTGCAAAGCTGGTGCAATGGATCTCACAAAAGGAGATCAACGTAGAATCCATACCATTCGCCAAACTAAATGCTACGGAGCTTGTGTGCATGTTTGAGAAACATTTTCCTACTACCATGCTAACCATTCAGGTGCATCTTCTTGTTCACATAGTTGATGAGGTGGAAATAGCTGGCACAGTTCATTCCAGATGGATGTTCTTCTTAGAACGTTTCATGAAAACGCTTAAGGGATATGTGCGTCAAAAGGCACGTCCGGAGGGTAGCATGGCAGAAGGTTGGTTGGTATCAGAGTCCCTAGTGTACATTGGAGAGTGGCTAGACGGATTTGATAAAGCCCGGGACACACTATGGCGAACCATAGATGATGAGCGCATATCTGGGATTGTCATGTGCAATCTCGGTGTTGAGAAGAAGATGACGGAAGATCTAGAGGCTAAAATCAACCGATTTTGCATGCTTCACAATCCAGTGATGCAAAAGTGGATTTCACAATATGAGGATGCAAAGCAAGAGCGACAAAGGGCACGAATCGAGTGGAGACGGGGAAGACGACCACCGATGCACTATCCGACGGGTCTGGAGAGCCTACCAACCTTCATGAGCTTAAGATGGTTGCACAACCAATTGAAAAGCGCACAACAATGCGGTGACGAAGTGACTGAAGAAGAGTGGGAGTACTCTCGGGGTTGCGCGACCAAGGTAAGTTTGCAATGTACGACATGCTAGTGACTTTATTTCTAAACTTTTGAACGGCCACTCATAATCTTTGTTCGTTGTAGTATAAGTCATACACAGCAGCATGGTGTAAAGGTCGACATTTTAGGGTGGAACGGATCGACAAAAAGCGTTTTACTCAAGAATGTGGAATCATGGCAAAATTTGAACAGTCTAGTCGACGACGTTCCTCTGATGCAGATCCTGTGGTGGCGGAACTCACTTACTTCGGCACGCTGCAAGAGATGTTGAGGATCGATTACAGAGGATTTTTTGTCGACTTGTTCGACGTGCAATGGTTCAAGATAATCATGGAGGGTCGCAACGCTACTGTGCGTAGAGGAGAGTCTGGTTTTCTTGAGGTGGATTCTACTAAGAAATGGACTGACCTAAGAGACACTTTCGTACTACCAGAGCATTGTGAACAAGTAAGTATGTAAATAGTTAACATCCCCCTTTTACAAGTTATGTGCTTGAAAGCTCTCATGTAAGTTATGTGGCTCTGGCAGGTAATATTTCATCCTACAAAGTCTACATCAAACTGGTGGTACGTCATAGAGGTAGCCCCTCGTAGTGCAAGGACGTATGAAGGCTACCATGTGCCAATCACAACGGCATCAATGGAGGAGTTCAGAGAAGATGCTCAATCAGAAGCCGTTGCAGTGGTGCCAGACGAGCATCAAGATGCTACTAATCTATATGGGGTGCATGCAGAGGAGCTACAAAATGAAACAGAGGATATGTGTTTAAATGGAGAGCTCTATATAGATATAGGAAGTTATGCTGAGTTATGCGAGGATGAGAGAGAGATCTCTTAAAGCCACAAATATTGTATTTGAAAAATTTTGCTCCGTGTTGTAAAAGCTCTGGCTCTCTAAGTACCTTCCATGGTGTATAATGCTCTTTTATACTCGCGCTCACATCTTTTGATTGAAAATTCTAAGTTTTGGACTTGCCTCTTCTATCACTCAATTCATTGCGTCATTGTATTTATATGCGTCATTACGTCATTGTATTTAATGGTCTTTGCGCCATTGTCTACTCTATTCATTCAATATTAAGTTTAAATATTCGTGTGTTTAATGCAGGTATGGATGATGAGGAGTTTCTTTCTTCTTTGTCACCGCAGCAGAGACAGTGGTACGTGGAGCGTCATCGCTCTGGCGCATCATCGCGCGTTCCTACTCCATCCGCATCTCCCTCTCTTTCGGAGCATTCGGCGCGCTCCGAAGCTTCGGCGTGCTCCGAAGCTTCGGCGTTGACGAGACGATCTTCACACTCGTCTAGACACCGGCGCTCTAGTGGTGGCGGTGGCGGTTGTTGTGGGGATTCCGCCGCCGATGCCTCCACACCGCCTCGTGTTTGACGAGGCTCTTTACCCTCCCCTTCTTTGCCCGCCCCCACACCAGCCACAACATCGCCATCTACACCAGGTTTTGCGCGGCTGACTGTTCCTAGCAGCTACACACCTCTACCTACTCCGCCAGGAGCCACCCCACTCGACACTCCTCGCTTCGGGGCCCAGACGCCGGTGGAGACACCTGACGTCCGTACCCCCATCGACACGCCGCTAGAGACCCCTGCCGGGACACCCAGGTTCACGCGTCATCGGCCAGAGGGCTTGCCTTACTCCGTCGACTTCAGCGGCGACATCATCATGGATGATGACGGCAAGAAGGTGATCTCGTGCATGCGTGGTCTTTGCTCTTAGCTGTTTAGACACTACATACTAAAAAAATGGAGTGAAGTACCAAGTGATTTAAAAAACAGAGTCATCAACATACTTCATGATGAGTTTCCCGTTCCAACACGGGATCAGCGCTTCAATGAAGACCTGATGAAGATTCGAATGCGCGAATACTGCAAACACAAGAGTTCCGAAGTGCAAAAAGCAATCAAGAATGGGTGGAACAGGCCAGATTGGCTGGCCAAAGAAGATTGGAAGAATGCGAAGAAAGCAGCGCGCGAGAATCCCGACAAGTGGAAGCAACAAAAGGATGCAGCCAGAGCGCGAGTAGAGGCAGGGAGCTCGCACCACTTGGGGAGCGGTGGATGGGCATCATTTGAGGCCGATTTTGTAAGTGTTTTCACATTGCTCTTTATGTGCGATAGTTTAGGGTTTATGAGTTTTTTAATTCTAACATAATGAAATCTTTGTATGTTTTGACAGTGGTCGATGACAGGACGTGATCCCACACCGTACGAGCGCGAGTACGCAGGCAGGAAGGGCTTAAACGCCCTGATATACATTCTCAGTTCTCGCGGCGGCATGGTTAGTATTAGGGTTTACTCTTTTTTATTTTTTGTATTGTTTTATAAATGTCGTTATATGTTTATACTTACTGAAAGCTGTCTTATTGTCTTTTTTTACAGAATCCGACAGATACGCCGCTTGGACGCGATGAGACGTCTGACTAGACGACGTCAGTTTAGCCGTAGCTAGATAGCATTAGTTTAGGGTTTCTCATAGCTTATGTATCATGAGACGGATTTTATACGTCTTTTTGAACCACGTATATTATTACATTTGTCACCGCAGTTCCTTTTGCCAATCAATTCTTTATGCCTATGATGTTGTACAATTGTCATTATTACATTTGCCAATCAATTCATTTTGCCTATGATGTGTACAATTGTCAATTTTACGCTTGTCAATTTTGCAAACAATGCGTCTTGTGGGTGACTATTTTGGGTCTATTATCTACCCTTGCACTTTTTTTAAAAAGTGAATCAAGTACAATATGGTTGATGGGTGGCAGGGCATTCAATGCCCTGTCACCAAAAAAAAAATCTCTCGGGCGTCGCTATAACCGTCGCTATTTGTGGCTCTGTAGCGTTGCTATGAGCGTCGCTATAGTCTTCTATGTAAACGTCGCTATAACCGTCGCTATGAGCGTCTCTATATAGCGACGCATTTAGCGACGCTCGTAGCGACGGTTATAGCGACGCCGGTGGTTATAAAAACCCAATGTATTTCCGTCGCTAACAGCGTCACAAGAGCACACAACCTCTTGTAGTGATTAAACTCTAGTTCCATCAACTTAAGCAAAGACAAATTTATACATCTATAATGGCAGATAACAAACATAACTATTGCACTCAAACAAACCATGAAAAATCATTATTAGCAATTATAAATATCCCCCAACATGAATCATGGAAAGTAGTACACCTAGAGGTATGGAGTTTCTCATTTCATCAAAGCAGATGTCCTCAGCCATGTGGATGGAGATCCATATAAGTCCTACCTAACACATCCAAAAAACAAGCACTATACCTCTAGGAGGCATGTCAGTGTGAAAAAATTAAAACTCCTAGAAAACAAACTCAAAACACAATCCAGACCCCTAATCTACCTATCTGTCATCCCTTTTAGAATCAAGGAAAGAGGATATTATATAAACCGGGTGGCCACCGTAAGGCTAGGCCTCTATCGTCATCATCTAGATAAACGAAATCATTTTCCGTGAGGCCATATTCTTCCTCGGTCTCTATTATTTCTTCTTCATCATCCTCTTGCGCAAGCGTGTTAATCAAGAACCTCGCGATGCATGGATACTCATCCTGTGCAAAAGAAAAAGCATGTGCCACTGGAGAAACATTCGCTATTGGGTAGGGATCACTAGTTATGCATAGACGTATCAGCCATTCTAACTCCTCAAAATTTCGCTCACGTGCAAGTCTCTCTACCAAATCCCAATCGCAAGAAAGTACAGGGTAGCAGATGTGAAACACTTGAGAAAAGGAAAAAGGGTACCTTTCATAAAAAATAGAAGCGCATGCCTCTGGTGAACTAGCCATCTCTGAGAATACAAATAGATTTGGTTAGGTCTTTAAAAATGAGTTGTTTTTGTGTGTTGCTTGATGTGACATGGTGAATTTAGACTTATGTGTAGGATCTGATAGGGTGCTCTCTCGTTGCTAGTCGCTCTTGCTCTTTTACTTTTTTATCTTGTTTTTGTGAGTATAAGGCTTTATATATACATTCCCTAAGATTGGAGATTAAGAGGTCAGGGAGAAAGGTTGAGAGGGAAGCAAGTGAATGATGGATGTCAACAAACACTCCCCCCTTCCTTGGGTAGATCATACCGTTTGAAATGATGTCATCACCCTTTGAAACCAGTTGTTCCAAGTTGTTATAGGTGAAGGCTTTAACCAATAGTTTTCGACCACTCTATGCGTTTCATCTAGTTGCAAGGGTGGTAAGGTACTCTCCCATGATTTTATTTGCAACATCGTTGTAGGTGGTGAACTTACAACGGGAGGTGTAAACTCTTTCTTGCTTGTATGGATATGTACAATGGTAGGTGGAGGTTGTATCGAAGCTTCTATTTCCGTATAGGAACTACATGAAGAGCAAGAAGCTTCATTTGCTTTCCCTGTTCCTGAGCTATGTGGAACAAATCGTTCTTTCTTTGGTACCCAAACTAGCTCTGGAGCAGGTGTGTCGCATTCTGTGATTTTTTCCTTTCCACGATCTTCAATTTGTTTTGGAGCCACATGATTGAGCTCATATGGGCCCGGTGACAGGTAAGAGTACAATTTACGTTTGGACACCCACATTTGATCATTTCCTTCATAGTATCCTTGGGCTTCCAATAGTCGTTTAGGAATCCAACTCAATGTTTCTTTAAATTTCTTGGAGTGAGGGGGACGTTTCTTATGAGGCTTCCGTTTTTTAGCATCAGCCATGGTTACTAAAGAAGCTTTAGGTACCCACTTGTATGTTTTCTTTGTTATATTAGGATGGTTCTTGTGTGTCTCAAGCTTTCTTTCAACTACATCAGTTGAAGCTCTAGAGAGTTGGGCTATGGGGACATATGGTTCAACCTCTTGGACATATAAGAATTGGTTTTTGCCTTGTGACACCCCCACTCCCCCAATCAATAGTGCATCTGGTGGCTATCATCCACGTGTGTCCTAGGTTTATATTACCCTCCATAGTTCCAAAAGGCATGACCAAAAAGTCTTGAGCTACAATCCCATTGTCATAACTGACAGAAGTGTGCCAGATTTCAAAAACCATAGTTTTTTTCTTGTTGACACCCTTGACTTGTATAATACTCTCAGATAGAGGTGGCTTCCCTAACTGGCACCACACCCCATATGATAGCAGATTATATTTAGCACCCGTGTCCAATAAGGCGTTATATAGCACTTTTCCATAGGTGCTATTTAGCTCAATAGGGTATCGTAGAGGTGTGTCAGAGTCCAACCAATCCTCGTCGATTTCAACGTGGAATGCATGTGTGACTCCAAGGTTAGCCTCTCGTTGTTGTCTTATACGTTGTTGTCGCTCCTTAGCCTCAGCTTGAGCTTGTATCTTCTTCAATTCTATTTGTGTCTTGGCTGCCTTTTTTGTATGGATGGCACGCAACTCCTCTTGGCTTAAAGGATCATAGTATCTTTTAAATTTTCTCCCATTGAGGAATCCAATGGTTTCAACTCCATCAAGAGTCTCCACACGAATGGTTCCTTGTGGGGTGATCTCACATACTCTATATGGTCCTTTTCTTGCATATTTCAACTTTTTCTTTTTGTTACACACTCCATACATAAGGACTTTATCACCAACATTGATATCTTTGTTCTTTAGATGACGGTCAAACCATTTCTTCCTCCTATCTTTCTCCACAAGTGCATTTTGCACAGCTAATTGCCTCTCTTCATCTAGCCTTTCAAGGATATATAATCGCTCAACTAAGGGGTTACCATCCCAACCTTCTTGAGAAGCTACTCGAAGACTAGGAACGACAAACTCCCATGGCATAACCGCTTCTTGGCCATACACCATCTTGAATGGTGTGCAGTTAATGGAAACTTTATACGCAGTACGATAAGCCCATAGAGCTGATGTAAGCTTTAAATCCCAATCTGTGCGATGAGCTTCCACCGTTTTGGTTAAGATAGAGATTAAGGTCTTATTGGTGCTCTCAGATTGGCCATTTGCTTGTGGATAATAAGGTGTGTATTTATGGTGAGCTATCATAAAGTTGGTAGTGAGTTCTTTTATTACTCCATTTATAAAATGAGTACCATTGTCACTCACAATCTCAAAGGGACAACCAAATCTTGTAACAATGTTCTCAAAGAGAAACTTGGCAGTTGACCTTGCATCGGCCTTACGTGTCGCCCTGGCTTCCGCCCACTTTGTCACATAGTCAGTGGCGACGATAATATATCGAGATTGAGTGCTACGAGATGCCGGACTAATTGGGCCTACAAAGTCCAAACCCCATTTTTCAAATGGTTGAGTCACTTTAACCGGATGTAAGGGCATCCTATCCTTTTGTTGTGTGATCTTGTAACGCTGGCATTCATCACATCCTTTTGCAAAAAGTGATGCATCCTTAAATAAGGTTGGCCACCAATAGCGTGATTGCAACACCTTTCTAGCTGTTAGTTCCCCTGAGAAATGTCCTCCGGCTATACCCATGTGGGCTTCTTGCAGTATGTACAAATACTCATCCTCACGGGCACAGCGTCTCAAAATATTGTCCTTCCCTAGCCTGTAGAGAGTTCCCGCAATGAGAGAGTAAGGTTCACATTCTTTTAACAGTTTTCGAGCTCTGTCTTTACGAAGCTCTTTGGGTGGAAAACCATTAACTAGAAAGTTCACAATCTTCTCACTCCATTCAGGTATGGTTTTGACTAGGAATAGAGAAGTATCAGGCAATTCATCATCGACTCCAGTAGGGGCTTCACCATTGGGTATGCGAGACAAATGATCAGCCATGACATGTCTTTTACCAGGTCTCACCACAATGGTAAAATCAAACTCAAGGAGAATTAACAACCATCTTGTAATTCTTCCCGTGGAACAAGGTTTATTTACTAGATATAACAAGGCTTGATGATCAACATAGAACACAAACTTGTTGGCTAGAAGGTAGTAGCGAAATTTCTTCACTACATAAATCATACCTAAACCTTCTCGCTCTGTAGTGGTGTAGTTTCTTTCGGCATCATTCAACTGACGACTTGCAAAGCTAATGGGGTAGTCCATTTTATGTTCTCCTGGTTGAGCTAGAACACACCCAATAGAAAAGTTCGATGCATCAATATGCACATAAAAAATTACATTCCAATCGGGCACTCGTAGAATAGGAGCGCTAGTCAAGGTCTTTTTCAATGACACATAAGCATGGTCACACTCCGTAGTCCATTGGAACTCAATAAGAAGCTTGTACAAAGGACGAGCTATCTCGGCAAAGTTTAAAATAAACCGTCGGTAATAACCAACATGGCCCATGAACCTTTGAACTCCTTTATAGTTTGTAGGTGGTGGCAATTCTGCAATGGCTTTAATTTTGCTCTCATCTGTGGAAATCCCATTTTTGGACACTATATGCCCTAAAATGACTCCATGTTTAACCCAAAATTGACATTTGAAAGGGCTTAAGGAGATGCGATACAATCTACACTTCTCGAATACTTTTTGTAAGCATGATAGATGTTCTTTCCAAGAGGAATAAACACAAAGGTCATCTAAGAAAGCTTCACAAAACTCCCTCAAATATTCTCTAAAAGCAATGTTTATTAATATTTGAAAGGTAGCCGGGGCATTGGTTAAGCCAAAATCCATAACACGAAATGCGAACACTCCAAATTTGGTTGTAAAGGTTGTTTTAGCTTGGTCCTCCAGCGCAATTGTGATTTGATTGTAGCCAGAGTACCCATCCAAAAAGCTATAAGCTTCCTTCCCTGCAACTCTTTCAAGCACATGTTCTGAATATGGCAAGGGGTAATGGTCCCTCCTAGTGGCGGCATTGATCTTCTTGAGATCCACGCACACTCTGAGTTTCCCATTCTTTTTTGGCACAATCACTATTGGAGACACCCATTCTGAGTGCTCAATAGGGTACATGAATCCGCATTCCACAAGATTTTCAATCTCTTCTTGAAAAATCTTTGCATATTTAGGATTCATTGGGTAGGGTCATTGCTGAACTGGTTTAGCCATGCTATTCATGGGGATTGTGTGCTGCACCATGGAAGGTGGAACACCTTTCATATCATGATAAGTCCAGGAAAATATATCCCTGAATTCCTTGAGAAGTTCTTTAAGTACACACTCCTCAGTGTCGGTCAGATCTTGGGCAATGAAAACAGGTTTAGACTCTTCTTTTGGGTCTGCTAACTCTATTTCCTTAACTATCGTTGGACCATCATAGACTCCATTGCTCCCATCGATAGGTTTTCTTTGAGCCTTTGTATACACAACCTTACTTTCCTTTGTGGTATAGGATTTGAAATGTTCAGGTGCAGGGTGTAAGTCTGTGGGGTCCTGTTGTTCTGTGGACTGTGATTTAACTTCTGATTCCTTTTGTTATTGAGATAACTCTTGATTTTGTCGTCTCCTTATGGTACGGATCAACTTTGGCTTCTCTGTAGCCTCTAGTTGTGCAATGTCAATGGGTTGTGGACTACACCACATAACGCTTTGAAGGTATTCACCCCAGTTATCTACCAACTTTCGATGAGCATCACATGCCCCTATATAATTAAGCCATTATGCGGTAGATTTATTTTCATTTATTCTAGCACGCACATTTGCTCGATATCGTCGCCTCTTATATCTCTTACTCTTCTTGTTTAATTCTCGATTACGGTTGATTTCTAGTGAAGACTCACTAGATGAATCACTACTTGTGTCTTTTTCTCCCTTGGATAGATTATTATCTAGGTTACCACTAGGACTTGAATGGTTTGTCCCCACATTTGCACTAAGATTCAACTCAGATTCTTTGTCCTCAGAGTCAACTTCAACAGATGATTCTGACCCCAAATCGTGGGGGCTATAGTCTTGTGAGGCGCTACTGGTTTCAATGCCAGTCAAACTTTCATCTTGTAGATCATCAGAAGCTATATGCATTGCTTCTAGCATGTTTAAGGGTACAAGTGGTGGTATTTTATCCCCCTCAGGTGTTACCCAGGTCGTCCCCCTATTTCCCCAAGTGTCTATGGTTGCTGCTACGTGGACCCAATCCACATTGTCCGACTCAGTCATCCCAGGTAGTACATCCATATAAGGAGAATCTTCCCCACCATCAGTGTCCGCTTTACACGTGTAACAATACCGCAATGGGGCCGAGTGAACTGTGGTGTCAGATCTATGATCGATTATAAACTTGTTTCCTAGAGGATGTGCTCGATCCGTCACAAGATCCACTCGAATGAAAGAATCTTGGAACTGCAAGTAGACATGGTTTTTAGACTAGTCATGCACCATTTTTTCTTCCCTCATGAAAGGACGTCCTAAGATCATCTCCGATGCCATAGTGTGTTTGGAGAAATCCATAACAATAAAGGTAATCCTTATTTTATGTCCAAAGACCTTGATCTTGAGATCTTCTAGCATCCCAATAGGTTTAACAATAGACCCATTGGCCATCTTCACTACTATGGTTGTGGTCGCAAGGTGAGGTCTTCCCATAGTTTCCCAGCAATTTCTAGTCACAATGCTAACCCCAGTGCCACCATCAAGGATTCCCTTCACAGTTAAACCCTTAGTAGTGATTGGTATAGTCGCATTAGATTCATCACCCTCAAAGTATTGTCCCAACTTGTTAACAAGTATTTCTATAACAAGGTTCTCATCTAGGTTCGGTTGTGGATCTATGTATTCCTCCTCTATTGGAATCTCCCCAGCTCCATCCATCTGTGAAAATTGTGGTAGTTCAAACTTCAGTTCTCCATTGAGGAAGGCTCGAAGGGCTGAGACTAGCTCGGGTTCTTTATATAGTTTGGACATGATGGTGGTTCTAACTTCTGAAGACATGAAATCCATCAATTTGGCAATGTTTAATGGCACCTTTTGGCCTTGAGTCCCTTGACGTGGGGAAGATGTGATCTCCATTTCTTCGATAGGATTGGTAGTCCCTCTGTAAACATTCTTTCCATCAAGAAGTGAGTACGCCCACTTTCCCATGACTTTAAGTCACTTTCTTCTTGGATGACACTAGGTATGTCCAAGGGTCTATGGACTTGGTGAGGTTGTTGTTGCGTAGGGAACACGGTGTCTGTAATCTGGATCTTCCTAAGTGCTGGTTCTAGATCCCTTTGGGTATCTTCTACCAAACTCCTTAATTGCTTGACTCGCTCAATCTCCTCTGTAGGGTTGGGGTAAGTTCCTATCTTCTTTTTGGATCCTTCCCATTGTGGCTCATGAAGATCTTCCTTGTTGGTTTCTATGTTAGTGGTAGTTTTGGTCTCCATGGTTTCACCTGAATCAGAATCTTCTTCAGCGTCGTTCATATATACGGGGTCGTCACCAGTCCCTATGTTGGTCTTTGAACTGGGGTCTGATTTCGCTGCTTTTTGCGATCTCTTTCTTCGTGTTTTCTTCTTTTTCTGAGATTGGGCAATTGATGCAGTGTCTCTTTCCTCAAGAATATAATTTTGTTTTTGGAGCATCGATCGTGTGAGTACGTTTACTGGTACCACGGGTGCACTTGGTGATGGCTCCTCGGTAACTTCAATCAAGTTTAATGGCGTGATCTTCGGTGCATTTGTATTATTTGGACATTGGGCAATCAAATGATCTATGCCACATCGATTACAAATGAGTATCGGCATTGTAGACGTGCTCGCTTGATTGGTTTGCATTAGTGTGGCATTCTTTTGTAGCCTAATAGGACACTCGGCTACACAATGTGGACCTCCACACTCATAGCATTGAAGAGGTGGTCTCTTAGCAGTGTAATTGATATTTTGGCCTCTTGCCGCAAGAGCAGCTACTTGATATACATGTTTGACTTGTCCCCAATAGTCCTCCATGTAGTATTGTGGACTTTCTTCAAGCACGTCCATCCCATAGGCGATATTAGGATCTATATCTTCCTCATAGCCTTCCAAACAAGAAATAGATGACTCACAACCCACTTGATTCACAGAAGTGATTCTCGGATGTGGTGGTTGCGGTCCTAGCGCTGGAGGTGGTAAGGGTGTTGTTTGAACAACATTTTGGGCCCTAGGGACCATGTGTTGTGATGTTTGTTCAAGAGGTGGGGCCAGCATCAATGCAAGCACTCGAGGTGTGTCTGTCCATGCTAAGGTTGGTCTATTGGCCATCGCACGCTTAAATACTATGCAATCCTTAGCTTGATGACCATACCTCCCACATGCATTGCAGTTCCCATTGAATTTTACTCTAAAAGTAGGGCATTCACTGGTACTATGCGGTCCATAGCATATTGAGCACCATTGCTGCTCCCTTCTTGGATACATATGATTGTTTTGCGGAGCACGATTGTCTCTAAGACTCTCTTAAATAGCCTTGGTGAGATCTGCTAAAGTCATCTCAGATATCTTTGGCTCCTTAGCAATAGGCTTTAGGGTCATTGACTGATGCCCTGATGCTTGCGAGCTAATAGATTTAGGCTCAACAGACACTCTTTCTCCTTGAATCATTAAATTATCCTCCAATTGGATCGCATTGGTGGTGACTGCCTCCCAAGTGGTGATAACTCTAATGACTATGCCATTGTAGATATCCTCATGTCGCAATCCCCTAATGAATCTATCAAGAAATTGGTTATTGTTGAAGTGCTCATTTTGATTACAATGAGAATTCAAATGCTTCAAGCGACTTATAAAGTCTCTCACCGACTCTCCTTCCTCTCGTTGGGCTTTCTGGAGCTGAGAGGCTACACCCCAAAGTACTCCCTCTCGTATGTATTCTTTTAAGAACAGTCTCCTAAGAGTAGGGTAAATCGTTTTTTCTTCCACCCTTAGGGTTCTATACCAATCCCCAGCCTTTCCACTTAAGGTTAGGCTTAAAGCATTGCTCTTATGTAGGTCATTGTGTTCTCCTAGAGAATCGCATATTTGTTCAAACACTTCGATATGATTTCTCACATCCCCGTCTCCACTAAATTTTTGTGTGAGCTTGGCTATTTGTACTGCCTTACCTCTAGGCTCTCTATCAGGCGTGTTACGCATATTCTCAGCAATAGATCGACCAATAGCTTGAGCAAATGTTGCCAAGTCACCTAAGTGAGCAGGCACCGTGGGTGAAGGTGCTCCAGAGACTACATGTGAAGTAGGTATTGGCATTGGGCTTGGTGCATAGGAAGCCCTTGGGTTCCACGTTGGGTACGATGTTGTGCCATGTGGTGGGCCATAGTTCATATGGGTGGCCCTAGGCATAGCAAACGTCGGATGTGACATGCTAATGCTAGCCGGTATAGTCCCATGGGAATAAGAACTTGTGTATTGTGGTTGTGGAGCATAGATAGTTGAAACAATGGGAGGGGTAGGGACTACATGAGTACTTGGACCCATAGGTGCATACGATTGGTTCGCACTTGTAGGTACTATTGCAGGCATTGAGCTACCATGTAGCGGTGCTTTACTAACAAACGAGGTCCATGGCGTGTTTCTTGGCATGCCCATCATTGGGGTAGGCATGGTAGCCGTGGTGTCATCAAGGGAAAGATGAGCTAGACTTGGAAAAGTAAAGCTATCACTTGTGGGCTCAGATTGCATTGAGACCCCTGGCAAAACAACATATGGGGGATGATGGGACTCACTGGGGGAGTCTCCATTTGTGATAGAGTGGTTTTTTCCCTTTGCCCGTGTTTAAAAATCGCATAGGACCCGTTGAAGGTATGTTTATTCCTCGATTTTGCCTCTCAGACTGGATAATCCTATGGATGACATTGCAGATCATGTGTTGTTGTTCCTCCAGACTAGTGGCACTAGATGTGGATTGTACAACTTCTAACCAACCCACATGGTATGTGTAGCCCATGTATAGGTCAGTCAAAGTCTCCGTGTGTAGGTCATATTCCCAATTTTCATTGAGAAATATCCCGTCCAAACTTGGTGTACTAGAGGGTTGCCGTGAGGTGGATGCAATGTTGCTTCCCGTGTTTTGACTTTTAGTCACCGCTACCGTAGAGGCGACTTTGGAAGGTGGTAGCTTGGTAGGGCCCTCATTAAATGAGGTAGGTAGAATGTCCATGTGGACACTCTGAGGGAGTGTGGGGTCTATAGGAGATGTGAATGGTGATTCTACTTCCCCACCCCCTTCGTTTACTTCACTAGCCGTAGGTTCAGAGCGCGTAGCTCTACTAAAAGTTTCCATCAAACTGCTAAAAACACTAGTTCTAGGTTGCTGGGCCCAACTAGGTACGGTTTCATTTGTTCCCACGGGGCTTTGTGTAAGATGCTCTTCCATAATATCGTAGTCAGAGGAAGAGTCACTAGCCGCTATATTTGGGTCTTGGGTTGCACTACCTTGGGTCCCCGGCGAGGGCGTAGACCCTAACGTGGAAGGATAGTGAGTACCCCCGTAAATCGAAGCACTAGCTAGTTGTTCGGACTCTAGCACACAACCAGAGCGTAGATACATGTGCTTTGGGTGCTCTACAAGTGTCGGCAAGTACCCTCAAAGGTTACTTGCTTTGTTTTGTGGGTGTTTTGCACCCAGTTTTCTACTTGTTTTTTTTTACGTTTTTAATGTTTTTTTAATGTTTGATTTTTTTTACTAAAGTGTGTGATAGCTTGAAACGAGTGTATCACTTAAAGGGTCGCTGTGTGCTTTACAACACAATTTTCGGGCATCTGACGTTCCGTTGGTCCTCAAAAATCAATTTTTAGCTATGTGTGAAGCTAAAATTCGTTTTTTTAAAAGGCGACTGAGGCCGAGGCCTGAGCGTGAGCTTGGGCTTAGGTCTGGGAGATATTCCCGATCCCGGTCCTACCTTTAAATTTTTTATTTTTTATTTTTTAAAGGATAAGGCCGCCGCGGCCTGCGCGAGAGTACACACACACTCTCTCTACCTACTTCTAACTAATACACCTACTCTTACACACTAACACACTCTATTAACTCTCACTAATCTCCTTCCTACTTACTGTACACAGAAAACTAACTACCTTAATACACAGAGAATAAACACAGAACCTTTGAAATCTCTATTAACAAAGAAAACTAACTACCTTAATACACAGAGAATAAACACAGAACCTTTGAAAACTCCATATATAAAAAAAACACATAGTATAACACCAAATCCCTCTTCTCAGCACACACACACTCCTTCCTTACCTTTCCTACAATAGAAATTGCACCACGGAGAAGCGCAGAGTGCTACTCGAGCTTCATGTATGGCACTCCCCGGCAACGGCGCCAAAAATGTGCGCGTATGTCGCACGTGTCAATGCAAGGAACTTGCCGATACACCGTGTGCGAGCCACAAATGGCTCCAAGCACACAACAAGCCTAAACTAGTAAGCTCAAAGAAGGCAATGGTGTGTCACTCACCGCTCTACGCTTGCTTTGTGGAGGATTCCTCGCCGCGAAGAAGAAGGAGACGCCGCTACGCCGCGCTCAACCGCCTCACCGCCGCCGTGCCACCGCAATGCTTGATCGCACTCTCTCTCTCTCTCTCTCTCACACACACACACACATACACACACACACAAGGAGGTGAAGAAGAAGAAGATGGAGATGGAGATGGAGCAAGAGAACTCTTCTATTGCACAAATGAGAGAATGAGTGAATTTTAGGTTTAGTTGACTTTTATATGAGCTCACCCCATTCACACTTGAGCACCCATGCTTAGCCAACTAATCCCTTGAATGTTCCAGTTAGAGTGCGCCTCTCATCGGCGATCACTCTTACCCTTTTCCTATTGGACCGACAAGCCCGATACGTGACTCTACCAAATAAATAATACAATGCCGCCGTAGGTTACAACGTCCGTCGTAGGTAATAGGGTGTCCGTGCGCCGTGAGGGTTAACAGCCATAAGGCTCGACTTGTTGCAAAGGGTTATGCACAACAAAAAGGCATAGATAATGAAGAGACTTTTGCTCCCACTTGTCGTATGACTACTGTGCATTTTCTATGTGCATTGGCAGATCATTTTGGTTGGGATGTACATCAATCAGACATTGTTACTACTTTCTTGAATGGTGACATATTTGAGGAAGTTTATGTAACGCAGCCTCGCGGTCTTGTCATAAAAGGACAAGAGGACAAAGTGTGCAGATGTAAGAAGTCTTTGTATGGGTTGAAGCAATCTCCTCGTGCTTGGTATGAGAAAGCTGACACTCATTTGGTTAAACGAGGCTTTCGTAATAGTCCAACAGAAAGCACATTGTATGTCACAAGCGTGAGGGTGATGTACTTCTCATTGTGGTTCTTTATGTTGATGATTTGCTGATCACTGGACCCATTGAGAGACATATTGCTGAATTTAAGGCTGATTTGAATGCTAATTTCAAGATGAAAGATTTGGGGTTGTTGCATCATTACTTGGGTATACAATTTAAGTAGTGTGATGGTGGTATTGCCTTGTGTTAGAAAAGTTAATAGAGACATTGCTATGTAAGTTTGGACTTGAGGATTGGAAACCTATTGGCACTCCCATGGAAACAGGTTTGAAGTTGAGTCTACATGATGCTGGCGATCTTGCTGATGTCACTCTTTACCAAACTGCTGCTGGCTGCCTCATTTATGTATGCAACACGAGGCCGGATATTCAATTTTCACTCTCACAAGTCAGTAGATTTATGCATAGCCCAGGGTCTAAGCATTGGAAAGCTATCAAGAGGATTTTCCGCTACCTTAGTGACACTTCACATCTTGGCTTTTTTTATCCCAAGGGGGGATCATTGCTGCTAGACTTACATGCTTTTTCGGACTCAGATTGGGCTGGTTGTTTTGATACGCGAGTGTCAACAAGTGGTTTTTGTTTCATGCTTGGCAATTCATGTATATCATGGTTGAGCAAGAAGCAACCTACTGTGGCCACTTCGAGTTGTGAGGCTGAGTACAAGGCAATCTTCACAGCTACGGTTGAGTGTGTATGGCTCAGGCGCCTTATGGATGATTTGGGTGTTGGACAGGACACTGCCAACAGTATCTACACTAACAGTTAGAGCGCATTGGCAGTTGCGAGGAACCCAGTTTTTCATGCTCGCACAAAGCACATTGAGGTGCATTACCACTATGTCAAGGAGAGGCTCTCACCAGGAGAGATCAGCTTGGCTTATGTGCCAATAGAGGACAACCTTGCAGATCTTTTCACAAAGGCGTTGTCTCGTGCGAAGCTTGAAGCTTTCCGCAAAGCTTTGGGCTTACTCCCCTTTATGGACTGATCATGTCCTCAAGGCATGGAACTTCCCTTTACTCATGTGCCAACTCTTGTTCACCGCATCACTCTAGGGGGGATTTGTTGCCATATACATGTGGTAGTGATGTGTGTGAACACACTAGGACCGCCGGGGCATTCTTTCCCTCTTCAAGGGTTTTTTTCCCCCCGAGCATTGTATATACACCCATCACTCTAGGGCTATCTATCTTTCCACTGCATATTAAGTAACACACTCTCTATTGTGTGCCTTGAGCTTCCTTCGTCTTCTCCAAGCTGTGTGTGTCTCTCTACAACCCTAATTCCAACAAGCTAGCCCTATCATCCTCTTTCCTTGCCTTTTTATAGATCTAACCTTTTACTATTTTAACAAGATGCTCAATAAGCCTCTCAAACTTATCTTAACCTTGCCCTTTGTGGATCTATTGTAGCTCCATTGTCTTACCTACTACAAGTCTTATAAATTTGATGAGCCTTGTCTATTGCAAATTTTCTCATTTTTTGGAGCTCCGTTGTCTTACCAAATACAACTCTTATAAATTTTGCTTCATCCTGACTAGTCTAGATTTTCCCATTGGTAAATCTACTTATCTCCCTCTTTTACAATACTCTGTGCTTCTCTTTGCAGAATCTGCTACGTTGTAATTCAATCTTTATGGTAGGCCCCTTCAACCACTCCATATAGAACCCTCTAAGATTCTCAGATTGACTTATCAAGTCACCCTTATAAGGCTCTTAGAGTAAAATATATTTTTTGATACTACCTAAACCGTTTTTCCTCTAGGATTTTTTACCTCCTATTACCATACTCCTAGTCCCCCTTACCCATAACCACAAGGCACAAAGCTTCAATATCTAACCCATCATATATCTTTTGATTAATCTTGCTAGAATTGTGGACATAACATTTCAAAGTGTTAATGGCTCAGAGGTGGATCACTTTCTTATCTAACTTTTGCCTACCATACCCCATCCTCGTATATCTATGTGTGCTATTGGTTTCCTTGTCCTGTACATTAGGCCATCTACCTAAGCATCCTATAATTGGATATGATTCCCCAATATCAAGCCCACCCATGCCACTAACTTGCGGTTTGTTGAAATACCTCTCCTTACTCGCAAAACAATAAACCTATCCCATAGCCAACCTCAAAACCTTACACTTACCAATAGCCATTACCACAATCACAAGCTCCCTCCCTTATTCTTATTCAATGTCTACTTGTTTCGATAATGCTTTCTTTAAAACCATACCTTTTACTACATGTATCCCCCATCCCTTTGTCTAGGTTTACTAAAGCTTCATCCAAACTTATTGTATTTGATCCAAACTCATTAAGGACACAAACCCCCCCCCCCCCGCGCCCGCCCCTATAAAAAAAAAAAAAAGAGGCCCAATATCTTAAATCTCTTTCATAGTGTAAACTCTAAAGTGCTCAAGAGCTTAATCTCTCACATGAGAAAACTCTAAAGTGCTCATGAGCTCAATCTCTCATATGGGAAAACTCTAAAGCCAATTTCACAAACCTGAATGTGGGTACCTTTCTCAAGATATAATATTCAAATCCCTCATTTTATAATAAGTTACAATCTCTTTCGTTGATACTAGTATCATAGCATTTTTTGAACCCCTCAAAAGTTAGTAGATGTCTACCTTTTCATTCAAAGTTGTAAACCTCAGCATTCAAACTTATAAAATCTTATGCACCTTTGAAAATTGGGCCTAGTACCCCACCAATAAAACTTGTCAAACCTTCATCTTTATAAATGGATACCCAAGAGATTGTTAGCTACCCTAATGAGACCTAAGAGGTCAGAATGAGTTGGCAATTTGCCTATAACAATCTCGCTTGAACCTTACTCATTTGCCTTTATCCCTAATAATCTCTAAAAAAAACAAAAAAGCCTATTGCTTTTGCAAGCTTTTGTGAAGAAGCCTATTTGGCTCCCATGAGACAAGTGGGAAAGGTAGTGAATGGAGAGGAATGTTGGTTTAATTAAGTATGCTATTTTATATTATATCTTGAACTTCAATTCATACTGATAGCCGTTTTTTCGGCTCTTTGTAATTGCCACAGTGAGTTACCTCACCGTACCAAAATCACCCAAACACTGTGGCTATCCCTACCATTTCACTGTACATAGGCGTGCGTGAGTCACGGGACTTTTCCCATATCTTCTTAAAAACCCTCAGCTAGCTAGTCACTGGGCTAGGTGAGCCAAAAATATAAAAAAATAAAAAAATAAAAAAATAAAAGTATATTATGGCTTCTTTGTGTGTAAATATTTCATTGTATATATGGCCTAAATATAGGGATTTTTTATAATTATTTTGGTATTTTATTTAAATATTTCTACTTAGGTGTGTGTTTTATTAAACCTATGTACACCTTCTTTCATCCTCTTACACCATAATTATTTTATTTTATTTTATTTATTTATTTATTTATTTATTTATTTTTTGCCAATATGTACATACTCTAACCTCATATTTTTCCTTTATACAAATCACTCCCACATTTTCACCCTCACCCTCGTGAAAACAAAAAATTGATTTCTACTCATTGGTTACTTTTATTATATTATTTACTTGCATACATTTTCCTCTTTCACCCAAAATAATTCAAGGAGGGACCATATCATATGATTCCAATATCTTTCCATATCCATAACTCCTCCATATTTTTATTATTATTTTTACTCATTATTCTAACACCATGTGCTCATTGAGCTAAAGTCCATGAATAGTCCATACACTAGTCCCACCATGGATATATTTCTTATTTCACCAATAATCCTCCTCCATGCATGGGTCAAGGGCAACTTGAATGCTTTGTATTATAATATGACAAAGGAGGGGCTCACTCTTGGATGCATTGTACAAATTCAACAAAGGAGGGGACCACTAAAAGACTTTTGCAGGCATAAAAAACAGGCTTTTTGGTGAGAATTTTGGCACCTATCTCCACTCTGAATTTGGAGCGGTGGTCAAAAGAGAAAATGTAGCTCACGCTCTGAATAATCACCCCAAATTTTTTCATGATTTTTGGAGCTACCAGCTGTGAGCTATGATTTTTTTAGTGGACCCCAGTTTTCCCATGCTATGCAGCCACACTCTCTCTTCCACTTTATCATTTTCCTCTTTCACACACACTTCTCCACTCATCATCCCCATCTCTCTCACCACTCCTCTCTGCACACTACTCACCTTCTCCTCAACCTTGAAGAATAAGAGAAACCATGGTGAACTCATACCTCCCACACACAATTCCATTCCAAAATTGACCACCTAGTCTCATTTTTCCTCCTCCAAATTACCCATATCTATCAAAAAACCACAAAATTCAGCCTCTTCTCTTAAAAGACAGCATCATGGTGGTTGATTACTCAGCTTCAATTACCTTGTCTCTCAAGGAAGGTCAAGAGTGGAGAAAAAATGTACCGTCAAAGCTAGTGGACCGTCAACAAGCGTCAAAATTGGCCCTACTCAAGACACTTGGACCATCAACCTTGTAAGAAATCCACCTTTTCTTACCTCTTAAGAGTTTTTCTTCCTTATTTGTATCCTACATGGATACTCCCATTGTAAATATCCAATTCCATTTGTAAATTAATACTAACTCTACTAACACTAACCCACTATGAAAAGTCCTATCACCTCCATTTCTCTCCTCTCTCTTTCCCCACCAGCTTCTTGATAATTCCAAGCAAAAGAAATTAGATAAATTGCTGAAAATCTAACCCAACCATGGTTAGAGGAGTAACCCTAGCCTTCAAAATTGCTATAAAAGGAGGGTGTAGCTAGCATAAAAAGGGGGGAGCCATAAGCAAGAGCACTATGCTATAGCTTGAGAAGCCAAGCTCAACCTCTCTAGAAGGAGCTCTTGAGTGGAAGCTCATTGTCTTATGCATGTGCATGTGTTGTAATAGGGGATTAGCAAGGGAAATCTATGCCATTGTAAGAGAGAGAGTGATCATTCAATTGAGAGTAGGAAATCTATCATTTCTCCTACTAGTGTAAGCCCAACATTCGCTGAATCAAGGAGGGTGGATTTGGACTAAGCTTGGATACTTTGTCTCCCTTCCAACGTGAAGTAATGGACAACAATGATGTGTAAGTGTCTTGGTGTTTTTTTTTTGTTAAGTTCTTGATAGCTTGTCTCTGGTGTTGTCATCAATCTAGCCATAAATCCCACATACTGGCAACAGGGTGGAGAGGACTCCCCTGGCCTTAAGACAGTGATTGGCGTGGCTTTTCTTGTGATGTGTTGTGGTGAAATTTACGCAAGCTATGTTGAACAAGTACTAATCTCACTTTGATTTGTCATGACAGATTTGTAAGAAGGTATTAATGCAACAAGCACCCCCTCCCCCTTTCTCTCTCTTTCTTAAATATATAGTTGTGTTTCCTTGATCATTGCCGATACGTTTCAAAGAAGCCCGAGCACTATCTCTCTCTCTCTCTCTATCTCTCTCTCTCTCTCTCTCGTGTTTTAGTGTGTGAGAGTACTCCATTGGTGTTAGGGTTAGTGTAAATTCCTTGCTTGTTTGTGGGTTGCTCTAACGATTCTCCTCTTTTGCGTCTTAGTTCGCTCTTAAACTAGGTGGTGCCCCTTGTGTAGTTGGGATTTGGCGGTGGGTTTGTTATTTTGGTTTGTGTTGTGTTGTGCCCCAGCCCCATTGAGCAGCACGGGAGCCTTGAAGGGTGTCTAGAGGCCACTCTTCTTGTTGCCCGCCCCGGATCGCCTCAATACATTGACCAAAACATTTGATTTGGACATGTCATGTAGCAAAAAAAGGTCACTCACTCAAATGTACACGTGTTCAAACTTTAAGGAGGACGCACAATCTAGGACTCTAGTCCCAATCATATTTATCCACAGTTCAAGAAAAAGACGGTGTGGATAGATCTTCCCATGATGTGGGCAATGATCAAGGTGGGCAGCGATCAACCATGCTATCACCCAATGCTCCAATTATTATCTCCACTACACAAAATGCTACCAATCACAATCTGATATGCTAGATACCACTGATGATGTGGGGGTTGTGCATAAATGACTTCAAAATGCATAAATTCTTTGTGATAACTTTTCAAAACTCTTAGTGAAACGCAATTTCTCTCCTACATTGGTCCCTTTGTGTAGATTGATTCCTAATGAAGCAATCCAGACAGTCTCTAGCCAAGTTTAGGTATTTTGTGACTCCTTCGATAGCCATAGCTACGTTGATGCATTTCCCCCTTTCTTGGTCTCCTCACTTGCCCTACAAGCTCTATCTACTTCGATTGACAAAGAGTGGAAGGATCTCAAAGGTAATCATCATGTGAAAGCATGTGAAAGGATCTCATCTAGTTTGGAATGGTAATCATCATGTGAAAGCATGGATGTCATGCATTTACGAAGGTAAATGCTTTTTAAAATACTTGAAATTTTTTGTTGTATGATGGAGAGAAAAATGTGCTACCATTTTTTATGTTCCTTTATTGTGCTAGCTTGGTCACACATCCCCTCCCACGATGTGCATGTAAGGTGTCAATTTTGGTGGTTGACAAAAAGTAAAACGAGAGTTACCATTGGCTACGTAATCTTAGAATGAATAAGTACACTTAATTTTAGAATGAGTAAGTGCACTTTATTTTAGAATGAGTAAGTGTAATTAATTTCATTTTTTAATCAATAAGTGCTAATCTTCATTTACAAAATATGTGGTATTCTATAAATTGGTGTACACAAGTGTAACTCCTACTCTGTCACATAAAATATGTAAGTTTCAAAGATTTGGATTGACTAATAAAACTTCAAATTAGAGTATCTGGGTGAATATCTACGGAAGTGGGCTGCAATGAATCTTAGCTTAGAGGAACTCATAGAAGAGCAATTATACTATTCTCTTGCTACTAATATAGGCCAAGTTGTATAGAAGGTATGTCTAGTAAGCTCTACATCTAGTAAAAATGGGAGTCCCAACATTAAGAAATAGAACTAGCTGATTTGTAATGAGAAATATCCTTGCTCCAAGTTTTGGTTTTTTATTTTAGCTCTAGCACTCAAAGTGAAGTACCTAATGCTAGATTGCAACTGATTTACTCCTATGTAGAATGAGGGATGTCATATTGAAACGATAAATATTTGTGGACTAAGATGTGATTCTAGTTATCTCTAATGAGATATTTCATCATGTCTTTTGAGTGGAGAAAAACTCGCACAAATAAATCATTTACCAATAAAAGCTTGTTGAAGTAATCTCGCAAAAAAATATCCCCCCAATGTGCATAATGCATCAAACTGGACAATTTCAGGATTTCCTTGGGTCATAAGTCTCTGAGTACTAGCAAAAGTCTGGTAAGAATTTGGCAAAGCATCAAGAACAGTCTGCACAAGGGAACTTTCATAAATGACTTCTCCTATAGAAATTAGTTGCTCACTACCATCCTTGACACCAACAAGGAAAGTGTCCATTTCATCTTCCTCATGCATAATCTTTGATTCCAACTCTTTATGCAGCAAAGAAACTTTAGCATCATTGCGTCTTGAATAAAGACCTCCTAGAATATCCCAAGCCTATTTTGCAGATTTTTCTATATGGATGTGAGGAGTGATAGTGCGCTTCATAGAAAATGTAATCAATCCATGAGCCTGCACATATCTTACATCCCAAACAACAAGCCTACTCAACCGTAGGCAAAACAAATCTAGCAGCAGCAACCCTGGCAACAAAACTTGGCAGCATCCTCAACATCGCATGCATCCACAGTACCAGAACATACATCAATGCCTTGCACAATGTTCCAAACTCCCTTTGATACAAGTACATGTTGCATCATGTAAGCCCACATAGGGTAATTGTTCCCATCCAATCTGTCCTCAATAGCAAACATCTTGAACATATCTGTGTTGTTGTCAACCAGAAAATGCATGCACCTGATGTGAAAACTGCCCAAAATGAGGAGAAACTGAGTGAGACCAGCACATGCTATATAGCACAACCCGCAATAGATAGTCTGTGACTTGTTATGCAGTAATTGGCACTAACAAAAATTTTGCACAAAATGACAAAATTTCCTGTGCATACCTGGATGTAGTGGAAATGGAGGTCGAAATGAAATTCTGAGCAGACCAGGCTCTATGAGCTTGCACAAGTTTTTTATTGACTTACTAATGCTCGCCAAAGCTTGTTGAAATCTGAGAAAACAAGGAGGGATGTTCTCGCGATGCTGACGACTAAGCCCGAGAGGATGTGACCTGTTCTGATACCAATTATTGGAATTAGTATTGCAAGGAAATATCACAACTTGGAGAAGATGAAGGAAGCTCAAGGCAAACAACAGAGAGTGCGTTACTTAGTGTGGAATGTAAAGATAGATATCCCTAGAGTTATGGACGTATATACAATGCATGGGGAAAAAAACCTCCTTAAAGAGGGGGAAAATTCCCCGACGTTCCTAGTCTGTTCACACACATCACTATCACATATATATGGTAATAATAATATAAAGGTAAGAGTCATGCCTCGAGTGAACAATCAATCCACGAAGGGGAATAAGCCCAAAGCTTTGCATAAAGATTTAAACTTCTCACAAGGAAATTCCTTTGTGAATAGATCTGCAAGGTTGTCCTATGTTTGTGCATAAGCCAAGCTAATCTCTCCTACTAAGAGTCTTCTCCCTGACATAGTGGTAATGCATCTCAATGTGCTTTGTGCAAGCATGAAAAATTGGGTTCCTTGTAGCTGCCAATGTGCTCTGACTGTCACTGTAGATGATGTTGGTAGTGTTTTGTCCAACACCCAAATCATCCATAAGGCGTGTGAGCCATACACACTCAACCGTAGCTGTGAAGACTTCCCTGTACTCAGCCTCACAACTAGACATGACCACAGTAGGTTTCTTCTTGCTCAACCATGATATGCATGATTTGTTGCGAATGAAAAAAAAACCACTTTTGGACACTTGCGTGTCATAACAACCTGCCCGATCTGAGTTTGAAAAAGCATGTAAATCTAGTGGCAATGATCCCCCCTTGGGATAAAACAAGCCAAGATGCAAAGTGCCTCTCAAGTAGTAAAAACTCCTCTTGATAGCCTACCAATGTTTAGACCCTGGGCTATGCATAAATATGTCATGTATCATTTTCTATAAGTGCATCATATTTTGATTACATGGAAACATCCATTTTATTGAATTCTATGCCTCATCAAAAGATGAAGTTTCCTCTCCATTACATAAGCTAGAAGTAGCCAAAGCATAGCATCTGATGGATAATATGCATACCAAGAACTTGAACAAGTAGGACTAGAAAAAGGTACATACAATTTACCATCATGCAAAGTGTGCACCAGCCATTTTGGCATACCTCTAGTGTGCTTATTCTCAGCCCTTTCCACTTCAGGTACATCATGTACATCTACATCAGTCATAGACTGATTTGTAGCATAGGTTGTACATTTGCCTCATTAGAATTTACATTCAAATTTCCACCACTAAAAAGAGGAAAAAAATTGTTATAAATGTTCTGTGAGATTATATTACCTGTCTCTGTTACATGACAACAAGGATTGGACAAAATCTTGCACAAACACAACATCTCTTGAAACGAAGATATGCTTTGTTTACAGATTCTACAACCTGTAAAATTTTCTTTTAGTACTATAACCAACAAGAATTCATTTAACAGCCTTATCATTCAATTTTTTGTGCTCCATTTGTGGCACCAAACCATAAGCTAAATAACCAAAAATGTGCATGTGATCAATAGAAGGCTTTCTATCATGCCATGTTTCATATGGAGTCAAATATTGTAAAGCTTTTGTAGGACACTTGTTGAGTAGATAAGTAGCACACATGATGGCCTCAATTCAAAAAGAGTGTGGTAAAGCTTGCCTCTTGACCATACATCGTGCCATCTCCATAAACAACCTGTTTTTCCTTTCAGAAACATCATTTGCTGAGGTGTATACGACACTATACATTGGTTTTTTATCCCATGATTCACTAGAAATGCATTAAACTTGTGAGACATATAATCCCCCCCTTGTTATGAACGTAGCGGTGCCCATAGTACATTTTGAGACATTTTCAATCATAGCCAAAAATTGCTTGAAGCACATGAACACTTTGGACTTGGATTTAAGCAGATACACCCATGCATGCTTGGAGTAATCATCAATGAAAGTCACAAAATAAAGGTAATTTCCCAAGGATGGAGTTTGCATAGGCCCACAAATAGAACTATGCACAAGTTGCAATCTGCATGTGGCCCTAACTAAACCATCATTTGGAAACTTTGAATGCTATATCTTACACAAAATATAGCCTTCACAAACAGGCTTTATAGGTACTTCAAGAGGCGGCAAAGAAGAAACCATATCAATTTTTTGCAAACGTAGCAAACTAGCCAAATTCAGATGCCCAAACGGGCATGTCAAAGTTTTGCATCTAAAACAGCCTTTGAACCAAAAATTTCATTTGCAAAATTTTTCCCACACTTGTCATACAAAGTGAGCTTATATAGCCCATGACATAAAATGCCAAATGCAACAATTTCATCACCAAAACTGGGATCATGTTGTACATTGTCATCCACAAATTTGACAACAAGACCAAGTCTAGCAAGTGCAGATATAGACAAAAGGTTCTTCTTGATCCTAGGTATGTAAAGTGCATCAACAAGTGTGAAAGGGCTGCCATTCATACTAGTCAACACAATCTTCTAGACACAAGTAACTGTATTCCTATGAGGGACATCCTTGAGAGAGTTAAACAAGTCATGATGAGAGATAATGTGCTTTGTAGCACCACTCTCAAAGTACCACTCATTTGAATGTGTAGAAACTAATATACATGCATCATGGACATTAGGATAATAAGTGCATTGTACACTAAATGCACACTCTGCATCTACATTACTATCACAATCTCCTTTCACAAAAGACTCTACAATAGTTGTACTTGTGGTGGAACGAGCCTCTTCCTTCTTGGCCTCTTTTTCCTTCAATTTAGGACACTCCTTAATCAAGTGATCATTATCCTTTCAATAGTGGAAATGCATCTTCTTTTTTTCCTTTTCACCAAAATGATTCAAACTCTACACAAAGCAAGAGACTACTATTCTATCTACCGATATCAACTCCACTGTGAGCATTGCTCTACACTTGGTAGGCAGCCATGAAATAAATTTACCTAAGTTACCATTATCCTTTCAATAGTGGAAATGCATCTTCTTTTTTTCCTTTTCACCAAAATGATTCAAACTCTACACAAAGCAAGAGACTACTATTCTATCTACCGATAT
The DNA here is from genome assembly GCF_014529385.1 of Adiantum capillus-veneris. Classification (NCBI taxonomy): domain Eukaryota; kingdom Viridiplantae; phylum Streptophyta; class Polypodiopsida; order Polypodiales; family Pteridaceae; genus Adiantum; species Adiantum capillus-veneris. The sequence goes on along the minus strand of NC_140935.1, from coordinate 50,692,926 downwards.
CAACTCCACTGTGAGCATTGCTCTACACTTGGTAGGCAGCCATGAAATAAATTTACCTAAGTTACTTTCACGTGTGAGAATGGATCTACACAAAGCAATCAAGTACTAATGTAAGTTAATTTAAATCACTTCCAAGTGTGAAATTTTCTCTACACATAGTAAACAATCACTAGATTTAATTTGCCTTATAGTCACTAAATTTACAATGGCTAACTTACTTTCAAGTGTGAGAAAAACTATACACAAATCTCTATTAACCATATTTTATATTCACTACACTTCATCTAGATTAACAAACATATAAAAAACTAGTTTTAATTTTTCACCTTATACTAAAATCTAGCTCTTTTATTGCTATTTTTTAGCACAATGAGTACAACTGTTTCTCTGTTTTTTTGGTTTTAGAGTTCACCTTTGTAGTGAACTCAAGGGAAGCCTTTAGAAATATGTAAGGTTTTCCAATCCTGCCGACACCAAAAACGGGATGGTACCATTGACAGGTCTCTAGGCCTACTAAGTTAGAGTCCTTAAACAAGAAAAATTCAAGGGAATTCACCCTTACCATTGACAATGGTTTAGGTTTGTAGCCCTAGAAGGAGACCTAGTCCTGTCTCGCAGTGGAAACGGGACCATTAAAAATTTTCCGACCCTATGACTTCATCCTTTAGATTTTGGTTTCCCTTAACCAACGCTTTTTTCCCCCTAACATATGTGAGGGCACAGCCGTTGGTGGATTCCTCTTCCAAATGACGAAGTTTCTAATCGTTTTAGTACGCGGGCATGGATAGTTACCTGACTTATCAGGTCCACCCGTCCATGATTGACAACCTTAGTCAATCCCCACTTACCACCCCACACTCACACATGATTTCTATGTTGTTTAATTACTACCACATTCTTTTCACATTAAAACAATGATTCCTTTTAACTTTCGTAACTGCATTTCATTAAGACAACCTTTGAAAATAGTATTGAAGACATTCTTTCAGAAAACAAACATCTTTAGACTTAAGACAAGGTACTGTCATTTTGAAGTATCTCTGACCAGTCCTAACTTGTCTCAAGACCACCTATACAGGGATGAAAAAATGGCACCCATTCCTTATTTATAAAACCGGGGTGGAAAAAGCCTTCACCCAAAGTCCGGGCACCCATACGCCAAAACCAGTTACCCATACAACTGGGCGGTTCCTCTAGGATAAACTTGAAAGTACTATTCATAAACATAAACAAGCACGGGGTAAAGACTCCACATTTGCCGAGGTAACCGACTCTTCCATGATGGTATCTCCATCATTACTCATTACCTGGAGTAAAATATTTCCAAGGAATCAGAGGTGTCTTGAGACAAGCTGTCTTAAGGATAGTCAAACATTTCTTTCCTAGGTCAATCACTCATAACCCAATCATTTCTTTCCTAGTTACAATCATTGCTCGTGGGTTTCGTGGAAGTTACCTTCCATTTACAGCCAGTTTATCCTTGCTAGCCTTACGTATGCAATGCTTAACTTAAAATGAACTTTAAAAGCTATTAGTGAATATAATAGAAATCCACCTGGGACTGCTCATCCATGTGTTGTGGGGCAGGTGCCCGCAGACTCTCCTCTATTGGCCTATGGCTAGGCCCTGCTTCATGGTCATTAGTTGCTTTGTTTCGCTTGTTACTAACATCCTCCTATTCAATCAGAGGATTTTTCCTTGTTCTCTTGGGATCCATGTCGACAGCCTTATAAAAAGACTTAATCCATTAGAAGCTTAATTGAATAGTCTTCTTTTTCCTTGTTTATCCAAAAATAAGAATTTTTGGATTAAATAGGTATCTTTAATAGTCGATTTGATGAGATATTCCTTCTATAACTTATGTATACTATAAGTAATTTTTCCCACTATTCAATAATAGTTTTGGACTATTCAATAATAGTAATTTTTCCCACTATTCAATAATAGTTTTATCTAAGGTTGAGATATTTATCATGTATTACTCAAGGCGTGTTCTTCCTCTGATATTGGTATCAAAGGTTTTTGGGTTAATTTACTATATTTCCCCTTTTATTTTTTCCTAAAAATAATGTAATTTTACTGGGATATTTAGTTAAACTAATTTTTTAATGGTAACATAATTATCACGGGTTTCCAAAGTCTAATTAACCTCTGGTAAATAGTTCAATTTAATTTGAATATACTTTATAATTTCCCCTATTTAATTTGTCTTAATTAACACTAGAGTGGTAACAAGACACTTTTATGTCCTTGGACACTTTTGTGCCCTGTTAAGTGACCATTTTTCTTGAATTATTTGAAGAGTATGAAAATGAATTTCTAGGTGCTATATATATTCACAAAGTTGCCTTATGAGCTGAAAAAAAACTTAGCATTTTTTTTTGAGTATCGATCTCACCATTAACCTTACTCTTGCACAACATTTTTGAACCTAAAGTGTGTGAAAAAAGGGGTCCTATTTTTGGCTTTTTTTTTTCATTTTTTGGGAACGATACCACTCTAAACTTCATGTTTGTGAGGTTTAGATGGCTAGAGGTTAGGCCTTCATAGTTCTCAACATGTTTTGATGCTTGTAGGGAGAGCTAAGTGTTAAAATTGAAAGTTATGACCAATTTACAAGAATTGAATAATCCTGTTTTTTGGCCAAAATTAGCACTTTTATGATTTTTTGGGCGGCTTTCTTGATATCCAAATTCAATTTTGATTATGTAAGTGTAATGATAACATAAAGCTAATCTTCCTTGAGTTTTGGGGGACCTAATATGCTATATAGCATAGTATATGATGATGGTTGAGCTTTTTGATTGAAGAATACGACACATTTTAGAGTAGCAAGTATAACTTTCTCAATATTGCTAGTTTCTTAGGCCAATTGTATGTATTTTGTAGGTAGTGACCATATCTAATCATAGACTACAAACTTGGCTAGATATTGAGTAGTTTCTATGGGTTTCTAGAGGTCATAATGCTAAACTCAGTTTTTTCATGTTTGCTGTATCTAGCACTTTATCATTGCCACCAAGGTTCCAATTGTAAGAGATCTAGTATCCTTTTGACATGCTCCATGGCTCCTTTTGAATCCAGAGGCCCAAAGGGAACTAAGAAAACATGTATATAGTATTTGTATTGAGTGTGACTATAGAAACTTTGATGATAGGTCTACAGAATGGCAAAAATGAAACTTTTTTGTACCTATTTGTTTTGCCCAAAACAAAATTAGTGAGGTAAAAGAAACCATATGTTTTGGTCACCAACCCATTGAAGTTAACGGGGCATTTTATCTCATGTCCTACAAAAATATCCACTCTTATTTATATGCAATCAACCGTAAGAAATTGTTGTTTTGGGCAAAATGCACTGGTCCATCAACTTTGGAGGCTTGTAGTGACCAAGGGATGAGAAAAATTACAAGTTTCTCATTTTGTCCATATGTTGTAGTTATTGAACTATAAGCTCATGAAAGGATTTTTCAAAATGAGTGGATCTACTATGGTTTTGGAAAATTTTCCCAAAACCCTGAAAGGACACTTTTATGTCCTGTTAGGTTACCATTCTAGTGTTAAAAACACGGTAATACAGCTAAAGTAATTAGGTAGATTACTCGTGTGCATTTGTCCTAATTATCACGGGTTCCCTAATATCTAATTAACCTCTGATAAATAACTCAATTTAATTTGAATCTATTGCTAATTTCCCCTATTAAAATTGTCCAAAAAATAGAGTAGTTTTGCTAAAGTAATTAGCTAAATTACTCATTTAAGATTCTCACAAGTTTCCTAACATCTAATTAACTTCTGATAAATAGAGAAACTCAATTTGAATCTGTTTGCTAATTTCCCTTATTTAAATTGTCCAAAAAACAGAGTATTTCTGCTAAAGTAATTAGCTAGATTACTCATTTGAGCTTTCTCTAATTATCACGCGTTTCCTAACATCTTATTAATCTCTGATAAATAAATTAATTCAATTTGAATCTATTTGTTAACTTTCCTATTTAAATTGTCCAAAAAACAAAGTATTTCTGCTAAAGTAATTAGCTAAAATACTAATTTAAGCTTCTCCTAATTATCAAGGATTTGCTAATATTTTTTTAACCTCTGATAAAAAACTAAATTCAATTTGAATCTATTTGCTAATTTCCCTTATTTAAATTGTCCAAAAAACAGAGTATTTTTGCTAAAGTAATTAGCTAGATTACTCATTTGAGCTTTCCCTAATTATCAGAGGTTCCCTAACATTTATTTAACCTCTGGTAAATAACTCAATTCAATTTAAATCTATTTTTCAATTTCCCCTATTTAAATTATCCAAAAGGCAGAGTATTTTTGCTAAAGTAATTAGCTAGATTACTTATTTAAGCTTATCCTAATTATCACGAGTTTCTTAACATTTTATTAACCTCTGATAAATAACACAATTCAATTTGAATCTATTTGCTAGTTTCCCTTATTTAAATTGTCCAAAAAACAAAGTATTTCTTCTAAAGTAATTAGCTAAATTACTCATTTAAGCTTCCCCTAATTATCACTGGTTTCCTAAAATTTTATTAACCTCTGATAAATCACTCAATTCAATTTGAATCTATTTGATAATTTCCCTTATTTAAAGTGTCCAAAAATTAGAGTATTTCCGATAAAGTAATTAGCTAGATTACTCATTTGAGCTTTGCCTAATTTTCATAGGTTTCCTAACATTTAACTAACCTTTGATAAATAACTCAATTCAATTTGAATCTATTTGCTAGTTTCCCCTATTTAAATTGTCCAAAAATAGAGTATTTCGGCTAAAGTAATTAGCTAGATTACTCATTTAAGCTTGTCCTAATTATCACGGGTTTCCTAACAATTTATTAACCTTTGATAAATAACTCAACTCAATTTGAATATATTTTCTAGTTTCCCTTATTTAAATTGTCCAAAAAACAGAGTTTTTTTCCTAAAGTAATTAGCTAGATTACTCATTTGAGCTTTTCCTAACTATCACAAGTTACCTAACATATAATTAACCTCTAATAAATAACTCAATTCAATTTCAATCTATTTGATACTTTCCCCTATTTAAATTATCCAAAAAACAGAGTATTTCTGCTAAAGTAATTAGCTAGATTAAGTATCTGAGCTTCTCCTAATCATCATCAATTTTTATCACATAATTAACCACTGATAGATAACTCAAAGCATTTGAAATCACTTTACTAATTTTCCCTATTTAATTAGTCCAAAAAACAGAGTATTTCTACTAAATTAATTAGCTAAATTAATTATCTGAGTTTATCCTAATTATCATAGGTTCCTTAACACCTAATTAACCATTGAAAAATAACTCACAACATTTGAAATCAGTTTACTAATTTCCCCTATGTAATTAGTCCTAAAAAAAGAGAATTTTTGTTAAAACAATTAGCTCAAATAATTATATGATCTTCTCCTAATTATTATAGGTTTTTTAAAACCTAATTAAGTAGTGATAAATAACTCAAAACATTTGGGATCAATTTGATTATTTTCTGCTTTAATTTTCTCTAAAAAACAATGTAATTCTGCCTAATTAATTAGGAAAATTACTCAAAATATTATAGGATAATTTTCCTATCGTAATGACTATTTAATGCAGCTTTGATAATTACCTCAACTTTATCTATGCCTAAATAATATATTTCCCATTAATTCATGGTTAATTTGGCTAATTTCAGTCCTAATATGATAGGATAATTATTAGCTTAACATTACCAAGATTAATTAAACAATCAGCAGAGAATAATTAAATTAATTAAGAGAGGGTTTATGAGTATACATAGGCCTAATCTTTAATTTATTAACAAAATAGCTTAATCTAACCTTGCTAATTAAGAAATATTAGACTAATTACCGTTTAGGTTAATCAATTAGAGATTAATCTCTAATGATTTTTGCGTAGTGTTCTCTCTACATGAGAGAGAGAATATCAAGGATCTGAGTTTAAGAAATTATGAAGAGAAGAGGGTCCTTTTATAGCTTTTCTGGGCATCGGGCAGCTTCTAGCAGGTTTCTACACTCCAAGCAGCCCCCTAGCTTGCAAATGGCACCCCTTGCTACTATCTCTGTCCCTGTGGTAGGTTCTCCCAGCTTCCACACAACCCCCATACCTTCTAGAATTCACTTTGGTTGATTTTTCCTGATTCTAATTATGAAAATTGAAATTACCAGTTAATTCTAGAACCTTTGTGTAAAAAGTCTTTGATAATTATTATTACTGAAACCATCCAATTTTCATTACTAATTGAATTCCTATTGTAATCTTCCAGAGTCTGTAACTTTTCAAGTTTTTATAGGATTTAGATTCTGAAAATTACTAAACATAGTACAGCTCTGCTTATGATTCCAAAAATACCCAAATTACCCGTGTTTGAATCCTTCAACATTGGTTTTCCATTTAATTTTACAAGCTTTGTACAATTTTTAAGGTTTCGATCGAAAACTGGAAACCTTACAAAATATGCCCACAATGGTAAAGAGTCCCCCGGGTTGCTACCATACATATGTGGTAGTGATGCGTGCTTACTTGCGTAACACATGCTCCATCTCCTCATTGTTGCCAATGTACATTTGAACATCCGTAGGAATTTATTCACCTTTCTTTTTAGCTCCAATAATCTGCTCTTCTTTGAGAGAGAACTTATGAAATCTAACATAAATATATCTTGGTGGGGCCATACACTTCTCCACATTTCGAGGGACTCAAAACAAAAGCTTCTTGAGTAAGAAATGGGTCTCAATTTTTTTTTCCATATAGTTCAAATCACTCAAAAGATGATGCAGTAGGAGAATTAGATTTCAATGAACTTCATAGAATTTGTACCTAATTCCCCAATTTTAATACCTGCTAAAGAACCTGAATTGCCTCAACTATTTATAGCTCTGTATCCAAGTTATACCAAGACAACGATTTATTAGAGGTATATTAAGATAGTGGATGACCTCAAGGATTGGTATCTAAGTTGCATTGTATGTTATACGGTGTACGTATAATATGATCTAAACGAACATATTATACGACATCTATTTTTATTCGGTCGTATTATACAGTGCCACATCAACAAAATCATCGTATCGTATAATTAATTAGCATTTCGATCAAAACTTATTTCGATCTATGTACTAGTTTGATCGAAATATTATTTGATCGTAATATTGTTCAATCGAAATGATATTACTATCAAAAAAAGTTTCTTTATATATCGTGAAAATGGCTTGTGTTGCTCATTCCATTGAGCTCTCTTCTCCTCTTCTCATCTATAGGTGAGCCTCTACAACAAGAAAAAAGTAAAAAATGAGTTTTAATGGTGTAGAATTTTCTAATAAAATTTAGAATTGTAAATAAAATGTGTTTTTAAGTTTTGGACTTGATTTTAGTCTTTATATGCTCTGTGTGAAGTATATCTTACACTGAGAAGTAAATTAAGTAAGGTAGTTAATGATTACTTGCATTGTGTAGAGGAAACTCACACTTGGAAGTGATTCAATAAAAGTAAAGTTAGCAGTTATTTGCTTTGTGTTGAACTATGTTCACACTTAGAAGTAACTTAAGCTAGATAGTTATAGTGAGGAGTTACTTGTTGTGTGTTGAACTATGTTGACACCTGGAAGTAGCTTAGGTTAGATTTATCTAATCATTGTCTGTCATGTGTAGAGTAGTACTCACACTACAGACAATCTAGGTAGATTAAATAATAATCTCTCTTTGTGTAGAGGTACATACTCTCATACCTAGTTGAGATTTATAGAAGTAGTGAATTTTGATTGCTTGCCACGTGTAGAGTTACACTCACACTTGGAGGTAATTTAGATAGGTTTTTTGAAAATAACTTTCTTTGTGTAGAGTTTACTCACACTTGGAAGTTATTGAGATAGAGTAAGCGATTTATTTATCATGATTCTGGTGTAAAGTGAGAGCTCACACTTGAAAAAAAATCTATTTTTGGTATTTATTAACTAAAGATGTTGAAAACATTGATAAAAAAGTAATGTAAATGGTATTAGAGTTTGATTTTAGATGTGTATTTAGTAATTAGTTCTATTTGAGTTTGCATATCTTAAGAAGATGGTGAAAGGATATGAGTGGAACTATGTAGAAGAATTGGCCAGTGGAAAGACTACATCAAAGTTGAAGTGTAAGACCTGCGGTCATAATTTTAGCAGAAACACGCACAGGATAAAAGAACATGTGTTCAAAACTCATGGAAACTTTCTAGCTTGCAGTAATGCCCCAAGAGTTATTGAAGAAAAATTACCCGAGTGGGCGCTCAAGGCAAAGAGAGCACAGTACAGCTCTGCTTATGATTCTGAAAATTTCTAAACATAGTACAACTCTGCTTATGATTCCAAAAATACCAAAATTAGCTGTGTTTGAATCCTTCAACACTGGTTTTCCATTTAATTTTACAAGCTTTGTACAATTTTTAAGGTTTGGGAAACTGGAAACCTTACAATCACCCCAACTTAAGGAATTGAGATGTCCTCATCGCAACCGAAATTGGGAAAATCTTTGCGAAATGTCTTGTCTTATGGCTTTGGTTTGGGCATCCATCTCCTCCAACATTTGTTTTGAAGCTTCTATTCTTGTAGTAGGGTAAGAAAATTTTAGGGGTGATATACATTCATGCCCATAAAGAGCATTAAATGGTGACATCCCAATGCTTTGATGAAAGGAAGAGTTATAGGTGAATTCCACCAGAGGAAGAAATTGGATCCATTTCCGGGGTTCTCTACCACAATAGTCTCTAAGGATGTCTTCAATAACTTGATTCACTCTTTCTGTCTGGCCGTCTATCTGAGGGTGATAGGATGTACTGATACATAGCTGAATTCCTAAGGATTCAAATAAAGCTTTCCAGAATTTTGAAGTGAATTTTGCATCTCTATTCTCTTAGGAAGCCCGTGTAATATGAAGATCTCTTTGATAAAGAGACGGCTTATGTCTGATGCAGTGTAAGTTGTTTTTAGAGGCATCAAGTGGGAGACTTTAGTCAGCATATCCACTACCACCATAATGGACAGTGGGAACCCCCTTGAACAGTGGGAAGGCCTGCTACAAAGTCCATGCTAATGAGTTCCCACTTCATTTGAGGAATGTTCAGAGGTTGAAGGTTCCCTGGCATCATTACTCATTCAGCCTTAATCCTTTGACATGATAGGCATTGTCTGATTTAGCGAAGTATATCTCCTTTCATTCTTGGCCAGAAATAAATTTTCCTTATGGCATTAAGGGTCTTTGCATAACCAGGATGGCCGGCAACTGGAGCGTTGTGTCCTTCATAAAGTATTAACTCCTTTAATGTTGGATTTTTAGGAATGTAAAGCCGATGCTTATAATAGAGAAGCCCATCCTCAAGTGTATAATCTTTGATTCTGTATTTCTCTTTGTCGTTTAGGTCCTGTTGATTGATAACCTTTAGAAGTTCTTGATAATCCTTATCTTCCAGGGAAGCTTCCTTAACCTTGTTGAGTATTGGATTGTCAACTGTGGAAATAGCCCCAAGAAAAACCTTATGGCTAAGAGCGTCAGCAACCACATTCTCTTTCCCTGGTTTATATTTTATTTCAAATTCATATTCCTGTAGGAGTTCTATCCATCTTCTTTGCCTCATGTTGAGTGTTGCTTATGAGAAAATCCATTTTAAACTCTGATGATCGATGATTAACTGAAACGTTCCTCCTAGAAGATAGTGCCTCCAGAGTTTTACGACATCGATGACAGCTAGGAGTTCCAGATCATGAGTTGGATAATTCAGCTCGTGGATTCTTAATTTTCGTGAAGTAAAGGTGATTGGTCTGCCTTCTTGGTTTAAGACTCTTCCTATAGCAAGACCGCTGGCATCTGTTACTATGTAAAACTCTTGAGTGAAGTCAGCAATTTTGAGTACAGGAGTTGATGTGAGATTTTGTTTTAATTTGAAGAAGCAATCCTCCTGTTCATTTCCCCATGTAATTTTGGCTGTCTTTTTAAGTAGCTGCGTCAAGGTTGCGGCAATAACTGCATAATCTTTGACGAAGATTCTATACCATCCTATAATGCCCAAAAATCCTTGAATCTCACTGACCGTTTTGGGTTGTGGCCAGTCTATTATATCTTTAATCTTTGCGGGGTCTACTAAAATTCCTTCAGGGTTTATTATAAAACCAAGATAACTAACTTATGGTGTGGAAAACACACATTTACTCATCTTGGCTTATAACTGATGTTGGCGTAGAAGATGAAGTACTTTACGTACATGGTCTTCATGCTCTTTTTCATCCTTGGAATATACCAGGATATCATCGAAAAACACCAACACAAAATCGTCCAGATATTCTCTGAATATATCCTGCATGAGACGACTAAAAGTAACTGGAGCATTCGTAAGACCAAAAGGCATCACAATGAACTCATAATGCCTATACCGGGTGTTGAAAGCAGTTTTGTAAATATCTGCTTCCTTAATCCGGATTTGAGGGTAACCCGATCTGAGATCAATTTTTGTGAATACTTTGGCTCCATGTAGCCTATTAAGCAATTCATCGATGCGAGGAATGGGGTACTTGTTCTTTATTGATACCTGGTTAAGCCCCCTATAATCAATGCAGAGACGTAAAGATCCATCCTTCTTCTTTTGGAATAGAACAGGTGCTCCCCAAGGTGAAATGCTTGGTCTTATGAATCCTTGTTCAATAAGCTGACGAAGCTATTCTTTTAATTCAATAGCTTCAGGGAGGGACATTTCGTAGGGTCTTTTTGAAATTGGTTCACTACCTGGGAAGGTTTCGATTTCGTGGTCTATATCCCTGGGAGGAGGTAAATTTGAAAGATCTTCCAAAAATATATCCGAAATTTCTTTAAGCCATTCTGGAGTTGTGTTCTCCCTTGAATCATCTGCTTTATTAAGTTTTACTACAAAGATCTGCTGCCTTTTTCGTAACCCCTTCAAAAGTCAACTAGCCTTGACTAAATGAGCCTTAGGTTTCCCATTTAATCCTTGTACTAATGTTTCTTCACCTAAGTGATTTTTGAAGGTTAAGTTCCCTTGAGCATAGTGACTTTGGCCTTGATTTTTGATTAACCAATCCATTCTTAGAATACGATCATAGATTCCTACTGGTAGAGTTCGAAAGTAGGATGAAGTCAGGGTTCCCCCTAGTTCAAACTCAACTTCCCCAGCTATAAATTGAGATAGAAACTCTTTCCCATTTTCTAGTTCTACTAATAATTTCTTGGTCGGATATTGGTTCAATTTAAGTTTCCTCAAACATTTAGGGGAGAGAAAAGAGTGTGTGCTAGCCACAATCTATAAGTAGTTCAAATTTTTCACCTTCTCTGTTTGCAGTGGTTTGGATGACAGCATACTGTTGCCGAGCTCCGGGGTTATCAATGGCCGCAAAAAGAGTAGCTCTTTCATCTTCCTCATCCGGCAAGGTAAGCTCTCTTCCTGCAGCATAAGCTCTGGCTCCTCTACCTCTTCCTCTGCCTCGTCCTCTATTGCCTCTACCTCTTTGATTATTTCCTTGTCCTATTTGAGTTTGAAGAGTGGTCCTGGTAGCAACTTGAGGATTTTGCCCCTCAGGACATTGTATCCTATAGTGTCCCATTCTATTGCATCCATAGCATCTAATATTCGAAAAGGTCTTCTCTATAGTGGCTGCAGTAGCTGACACTGCCCTCCGTTGACCTCCTTGATTATAATTTCCCCTTGCTCTTCCTCTAAAGTTATTGTAGTTCTAATAGCTCCTGGCAGGGGGGTTTCCTTTGGCTGCACGTGGTTTAGCTCTTAGAAGAGCATCTTGAATAGAGGTGGGTCTCATAGCTTCCAAGCGGTTACTCAAAGGTTTGTTTAGACCCTGACAGAAACGGGCAATCTATTGTTCGATAGTCATTGGTGGTGCGTAACGTCGTAAAGACACATATTTGGTGTAATACTCTTCCAAAGTAAGCCCTAACTGTTTGAGGACGAAGAAATCATTCATTTTGATAGCTTGGTGAGCTAGAGGAAGATATCTTTCTTTCACTGCCTGCTTCATTCTTTCCCAAGAGGGACTAATGGAAGGATTATCTCTACAGTATTTCCACCAGTGTTTGGCATCTCCGGTGAGTCGAAACATTCCTAACATTGCCTGATTTTTTGAAGCAGTTCCTGCTGCCAAGAAATAATCATCCATGGCGTCGAGCCATGCCTTGGCATCACGTTCTAAGTTGGTTCCTTCTCCCTTGAAAGTTGGGAGTTGAACTTGTTTTAACAGTAGTATCTTTTCCTGGGTGGGAGTACAGAGACTTTTTGCATTTCCCTGAGTTTGTAATTAATGAAAATGCTTTAGTGATTACACTACTTTTGTTTTGTCATGCAAGTTCTCTAATCTATATACTTTTAAAACACTGAAAACAGAAATTTGACAATCATCATCACCATCTCAATTAAACTACACAAGCATGTCATAAAATCCTGGTATATACAAAGGTTGATACAATGCTGACTCATACTATGTACAAGATGGATTCATACTATATACAAGATGGACTCATACTATGTACAGAATGGACTCTTACTATATACAAGATGGACTCATGCTATATACAATGTGTGATTCCCTAAATCAACATCCTCTTTACCATTGGTGGGTCTGACAGGGGATTAAAAAAGATGACGTCTTTTGGTCCCCTAAACTTTGGGCCTACTCTCATGGGCCTAATCCTACCTGGGTATATTACTGTGGCTACCTGATCATAGATCCACTATTTTTGTGACACTTCTACCCCATCTACAACAATGGTCTAATCTGGATCTTCAGTCCCACTGAAGAAGAAAACTTCGATGGTCCGAAGTGTTTTTGCCCACTTGAGTCTTTTTAGATTGAGTGTCAACCGTTCTAACTGTCTCGCATCAATCAGGAAAATTCTACCAAACTGTGACCAACTGATTCCCCATGTAGGAGGAGGGGAAAACAATAAATCTAACAACTGCATCATGCTTTTGCAAAGTGCAAAGTTGCTGGAGCTGCAAGCAGCCTCGAACATCATGTTGAAAATCAAAAACTTTTGGTAAGCTTGGAGGATATTTTCTTGTATTGATAGGGAAATTCTCATTTCTCAATATACCATAATTAAAAATGCAACACAACTTGTGCTCATGTCTCAACTTTTACCCTCCTAAGGTCAGGACCTTATTAAACCATGCTCTGATACCCCTTGTAAGGTTTCCCAATCCCGCCGACACCAGAAACGGAATGGTACCATTGACAGGTCTCTAGGCCTACTAAGTCAGAGTCCTTAAACAAGAAAAACTCCAGGGAATTCACCCTTACCATTGACAATGGTTTAGGTTTATAGCCCTAGAAGGAGACCTAGTCCTATGTCGCATTGAAAATGGGACCATTAAAAATTTTCCGGCCCTATGACTTCATCATTTAGATTTTGGTTTTCCTTAACCAACGCTTTTTTCCCCCTGACATATGTGAGGGCACAGCCGTTGGTGGATTCCTCTTCCAAATGATGAAGTTTCTAATCGGTTTAGTACACGAGAATGGATAGTTACCTGACTAATCGGGTCCACCCGTCCATGATTGACAACCTTAGTCAATCCCCAATTACCACCCCGCACTCACACATGATTTCTGTGTTGTTTAATTACTACCATATTCTTTTCACATTAAACCAATGATTCCTTTTAACTTTCATAACTACATTTCATTAAGACAACCTTTGAAAACAGTATTGAAGACATTCTTTCAGAAAACAAACATCTTTAGACTTAAGACAAGGTACTGTCATTTTGAAGTATCTCTGACCAGTACTAACTTGTCTCAAGACCACCTATACAGGGGTGAAAAAACGGTACCCATTCCTTATTTATAAAACCGGGGTGGAAAAAGCCTTCACCCAAAGTCCGGGCGCCCATACGCCAAAACCAGTTGCCCATACAACCGGGAGGTTCCTCTAGGATAAACTTGAAAGTACTATCCATAAACATAAACAAGCATGGGGTAAAGACTCCACACATGCCGAGGTAACCGACTCTTCCATGATGGTATCTCTATCATTACTCATTACCTGGAGTAAAATATTTCCAAGGAATCAGAGGTGTCTTGAGACAAGCTATCTTAAGGATGGTCAAACATTTCTTTCCTAGGTCAATTAGTCATAACCCAATCATTTCTTTCCTAGTTACAATCATTGCTCGTGGGTTTCGTGGAAGTTACCTTCCATTTACAGCCAATTTATCCTTCCTAGGCTTACGTATGCAATGCTTAACTTAAAATGAACTTTAAAAGATATTAGTGAATATAATAGAAATCCACCTGGGATTGCTTGTCCATGTGTTGTGGGGCAAGTGCCCGTAGACTCTCCTCTGTTGGCCTATGGCTAGGCCCTGCTTTATGGTCATTAGTTGCTTTGTTTTGCTTGTTACTAACATCCTCTTCTTCAGTCAGAGGATTTTTCCTGGTTCTCTTGGGAGCCATATCGACAGCCTTATAAAAAGACTTAATCCGTTAGAAGCTTAATTGAATAGTCTTCTTTTTCCTTGTTTACCCAAAAATAAAGATTTTTGGAATAAATAGGTATCTTTAATAATCGATTTGATGAGATATTCCTTCTATAACTTATTTATGCTATAAGTAATTTTTTCCACTCTTCAATAATGGTTTTGGACCTCTGGTATTTATTTGGCAATTAGAAAAATTCATTTCCTAATTTCCCTTGTCCATTTTATACAAGAATTGGTTATTTTTATTGAAGACACATACCTAGACTATTTATCTAAGGTTGAGATATTTATCATGTATTTCTCAAGGTGTGTTCTTCCTTTTATATTGATATCAAAGGTTTTTGGGTTAATTTACTATATTTCCCCTTTTATTTTTTCCTAAAAATAATGTAATTTTACTAGAATATTTAGTTAAACTAATTTTCTGATGGTAGCATAATTATCACGGGTTCCCCAAAGTTTAATTAACTACTGATAAATAGTTCAATTGAATTTGAATCTATTTGGTAGTTTTCCCTATTTAATTTTGTCTTAAACACAGGGTAATTCAGCTAAAGTAATTAGGTAGATTACTCCTTTGAGCTTTTCCTAATTATCACAAGTTCCCTAACATCTAAATAACTTCTCATAAATAACTATGTTTAATTTGAATCTATTTGCTAATTTCCCCTATTAAAATTGTCCAAAAAAAGAGTATTTTTGCTACAATAATTAGCTAGATTACTCATTTGAGCTTTCTCTAACTATCACACGTTCCCTTACATTTAATTAACCTTTGATAAATAATTCAATTCAATTTGAATATTTTTGCTAATTTCCCTTATTTAAATTGTCCAAAAACCAGAGTATTTCTGCTCAAGTAATTAGCTAGATTACTCATTTGAGCTTTTCCTAATTATCACAAGTTACCTAACATATAATTAACCTTTGATAAATATCTGAACTCAATTTCAATCTATTTGCTAATTTCCCCTATTTAAACTGTCCAAAAAACAGAGTATTTTTGCTAAAGTAATTAGCTATATAAAGTATCTGAGCTTCTCCTAATTATCACGGGTTTCTATCACCTAATTAGCTAGATTACTCATTTAAGATTTTATCACATGTTCTCTAATATCTAATTAACCTCTGATAAATAACTCAATTCAATTTGATCTATTTGCTAATTCCCTTATTTAAATTGTCCAAAAAACATAGTATTTCTGATAAAGTAATTAGCTAGATTACTCATTTGATTTTTCTCTAATTATCACAGGTTCTCTAACATCTAATTAACCTCTGAGAAATAACTGAATTCAATTTGAATCTATTTGTTAATTTCCCCTATTTATATTGTCCAAAAACAAAGTATTTTTGCTAAAGTAATTAGCTAAATTACTCATTTAAGATTCTCATAATTATCACGGGTTTCCTAACATCTAATAAGCCTCTGATAAATAACTCAATTCAATTTGAATCTGTTTGCTAATTTCCCTTATTTAAATTGTCCAAAAAACCAGGTATTTCTGCTAAAGTAATTAGCTAGATTACTCATTTGAGCTTTTCCTAATTATCACAAGTTAGCCAACATATAATTAACCTCTAATAAATAACTCAATTCAATTTCAATCTATTTGCTAATTTCCTCTATTTAAATTGTCTAAAAAACAGAGTATTTCTACTAAAGTAATTAGCTAGATTAAGTATCTGAGCTTCTCCTAATTATCATAGGTTTCTATCACCTAATTAAATATTGATAAATAACTCAAAGCATGTGAAATCAGTTTACTAATTTCCCCTATTTAATTAGTCCAAAAAATAGAGTATTTTTGCTAAAGTAATTAGCTAAATTAATTATCTCAGTTTATCCTAGTTATCACGGGCTCCTTAACACCTAATTAGCCATTGATAAATAACTCACAGCATTTGAATCAGGTTACTAATTTCCCCTATGTAATTAGTCCTAAAAATAGAGTATTGTTACTAAAATAATTAGCTAAAATAATTATCTGAGCTTATGCTAATTATCACGGGTTACTTAACACCTAATTAACTCAAAACATTTGGGATCAATTTGATTATTTTCCCCTTTAATTTTCTCTAAAAAACAATGTAATTCTGCCTAATTAGCTAGGAAAATTACTCAAAAAATTATAGGATAATTTTTCTAGCTTAATGACTATCTTATGCAGCTCTGATAATTACCTCAAGTTAATCTAAGCTTAATTAATATATTTCCCATTAATTCATGGTTAATTTGGCTTATTTCAGTCCTAATATGACATGATAATTAATAAGCTTAACATTACCAAGCTTAATTACAACGGTCAGCAGAGAATAATTAATTCAGAGAGGGTTTATGAGTATACATAGGCATAATCTTTGATTTATTAACAAAATAGCTTAATCTAACCTTGCTAATTAAGAAATATTAGACTAATTACCGTTTAGGTTAATCAATTAGAGATTAATCTCTAATGATTTTTACATAGTGTTCTCTATGGATGAGAGAGAGAGTATCAAGGCTCCGAGTCTAAGAAATTATGAAGAGAAGGGGGTCCTTTTATAGCTTTTCTGGGCACAGGGCAGCTTCTTGCAGGTTTTTACACTCCAAGCACCCCCCCAGCTTGCAAATGGCGCCCCTTGTTGCTATCTCTGTCCCTGGCAAGCTCTCCCAGCTTCCACACAGCCCCCATACCTTCCAGAATTCACTTTGGTTGATTTTTCCTGATTCTAATGATGAAAATTGAAATTACTAGTTAATTCTAGAACCTTAGTGTAAAAAGTCTTTGTTAATGATTATTACTGAAACCATCCAATTTTCATTACTAATTGAATTCCTATTGTAATCTTCCAAGGTTTGTAACTTTTCCACTTTTTATCGTATTCAGATTCTTAAAATTGCTAAACATAGTAAAGCTCTGCTTATAATTCCAAAAATACCAAAATTAGCCGTGTTTGAATCCTTCAACAGTGGTTTTCCATTTAATTTTACAAGCTTTGTACAATTTTTAAGGTTTCGATCGAAAACTGGAAACCTTACAAAATATGCCCACAATGGTAAAGAGTCCCCCGGGTTGCTACCATACATATGTGGTAGTGATGCGTGCTTACTTGCGTAACACATGCTCCATCTCCTCATTGTTGCCAATGTACATTTGAACATCCGTAGGAATTTATTCACCTTTCTTTTTAGCTCCAATAATCTGCTCTTCTTTGAGAGAGAACTTATGAAATCTAACATAAATATATCTTGGTGGGGCCATACACTTCTCCACATTTCGAGGGACTCAAAACAAAAGCTTCTTGAGTAAGAAATGGGTCTCAATTTTTTTTTCCATATGGTTCAAATCACTCAAAAGATGATGCAGTAGGAGAATTAGATTTCAATGAACTTCATAGAATTTGTACCTAATTCCCCAATTTTAATACCTGCTAAAGAACCTGAATTGCCTCAACTATTTATAGCTCTGTATCCAAGTTATACCAAGACAACGATTTATTAGAGGTATATTAAGATAGTGGATGACCTCAAGGATTGGTATCTAAGTTGCATTGTATGTTATACGGTGTACGTATAATATGATCTAAACGAACATATTATACAACATCTATTTTTATTCGGTCGTATTATACAGTGCCACATCAACAAAATCATCGTATCGTATAATTAATTAGCATTTCGATCAAAACTTATTTCGATCTATGTACTAGTTTGATCGAAATATTATTTGATCGTAATATTGTTCAATCGAAATGATATTACTATCAAAAAAAGTTTCTTTATATATCGTGAAAATGGCTTGTGTTGCTCATTCCATTGAGCTCTCTTCTCCTCTTCTCATCTATAGGTGAGCCTCTACAACAAGAAAAAAGTAAAAAATGAGTTTTAATGGTGTAGAATTTTCTAATAAAATTTAGAATTGTAAATAAAATGTGTTTTTAAGTTTTGGACTTGATTTTAGTCTTTATCTGCTCTTTGTGAAGTATATCTTACACTGAGAAGTGAATTAAGTATGGTAGTTAATGATTACTTGCATTGTGTAGAGGAAACTCACACTTGGAAGTGATTCAATAAAAGTAAAGTTAGCAGTTATTTTCTTTGTGTTGAACTATGTTCACACTTAGAAGTAACTTAAGCTAGATAGTTATAGTGAGGAGTTACTCGTTGTGTGTTGAACTATGTTCACACTTAGAAGTAACTTAAGCTAGATAGTTATAGTGAGGAGTTACTCGTTGTGTGTTGAACTATGTTTACACCTGGAAGTAGCTTAGGCTAGAGTTATCTAATGATTGTCTGTCATGTGTAGAGTAGTACTCACACTATAGACAATCTAGGTAGATTAAATAATAATCTCTCTTTGTGTAGAGGTACGTACTCTCACACTTGAAAAAATATCTATTTTTGGTATTTATTAATTAAAGATGTTGAAAACATTGATAAAAAAGTAATGTAAATGGTATTAGAGTTTGATTTTAGATGTGTATTTAGTAATTAGTTCTGTTTGAGTTTGCATACCTTAAGAAGATGGTGAAAGGATATGAGTGGAACTATGTAGAAGAATTGGCCAGTGGAAAGACTACATCAAAGTTGAAGTGTAAGACCTACGGCCATAATTTTAGTAGAAACACGCACAGGATAAAAGAACATGTGTTCAAAACTCATGGAAACGTTTTAGCTAGCAGTAATGCCCCAAGAGTTATTGAAGAAAAATTTCCCGAGTGGGCGCTCAAGGCAAAGAGAGCACATCTTGAAGGCAAAAAAAGAGAGGCCCCAAAATAATGGCTGCATCTATGGCTAGGGACGTCGAGATGACACTCGAGAATGATCAAAACCCTCCCTCTACCCTTGCTTTAGGTCGTTGTTAACCCTCACGGCACACGTACACCCTATGATCTATAAACGTTGTATTATTTATTTAAGTAGAGTCAGGTACCGGGCTTGTCGGACCAATAGGGAAAGGTAGAGTGATCGCCGATGAGAGGCGCACTTTAACTTGGACATTCAAGGGATTAGTTGGTTAAGCATGGGCGCCCAAGTGTGAATGGGGTGAGCTCCTATAAAAGCCAACTAAACCTAATTTTTACTCATTCTCTCATTTGTGCAATTGAAGAGTGCTCTTGCTCCATCTCCATCTTCTTCTTCTTCACCTCCTTGTGTGTGTGTGTGTGTGAGAGAGAGAGAGAGAGAGGGAGAGTGTGTGTGCGATCGAGCATTACGAAGGCACGACGGCGGCGAAGCGGTTGAGCGCGGCACGACTGCAGCTTCTTCTTCATCGCGGCGAGGAATCCACCACGAAGGCGAGCGTAGAGCGGTGAGTGACACACCTTTTGTTTTCTTGAGCTTGCTAGTTTAGGCTTGTTGTGTGCTTGGAGCCGTCTGTGGCTCGCACACGGTGTATTGGCAAGTCCCTTGCTTCGACAGTGCGGCAAGGAGCGCACATTTTTGGCGCCGCTGCCGGGGATATGCCCTACACTAAGCTCGGTTAGCACTTTACGCTTCCTTGTGGTGCAATTTCTATCATAGGAAAGGCAGGGAAGGAGTGTGTGGAAGATTTCTGTTTTTTGCGTTTTCTGCAATTGCTGTCAAGTTTCAATTTCTGCTATTGTCTGCGTTTTTTCAATTTCTGCAATTTCTGCATTTTCAAGTTCGCCGTTCTCAATTTCTGCAATTTTCTGCATTTCTGTCAATTTGTTGCAATTTCTGCGTTTTTTCTGCAATTTCTGCAATTTCTGCGTTTTTCTGCATTTTTTTCAATTTCTGTATTTTCTGCATCAAAAAAAAAAAATTAAAAAAATTTTTTTTTTGAAAAAAAAAAGTTTTTTGAGAAAAAAAAAATAATTTCGAAAAAAAATAAATAATAATAATAAAAGAAAAAAAAATCCGGAAATTAAAAACGCGAGCGAGTGGGTGGCGAAATTTTTCGAAAATAAAAAACGTGACTCTTAAAACGGACGGGTTGGTTTGTATAAAAGATAGATCGGGATCGGGATCATTTTCCCAAGCCCAAGCTCAAGCCCAAGCCCAAGCCCAGGCCCAGGCCTCAAGCCTCAGTCCTATGATATACACTAGACTCACTCTTATATATATACCCTACTCCCTCAAAAGAGAATGAGAGCATGTGGGACAAGTCCTCCACTCTCCTCCTTTCTCTTCCCACTTGCACCCTTAGACTTTCTAGTTTGGGCCTAGTTCCCTACTGGAAATTGACAGTTTTACGGATTTCGAGGGCATAGAGTGACCAAACGGAGGGCTGTAAAGCACGGCACGACCCTCTGACCGATACGCTCGTTTCGAGCTATCACACGGCCCATTCCACGACACGCTCTAAAAAATCTAGCAAAAAAACAAACAAAAAACACACTAAAAACTAGTCACAAGGCCTCCTAGAGCAGCTTTTTGACACCTTAGGGTATCAAAAGCACATGCACTTACGCTCTGGGCGAGTGCTAGAACACGAGCATATTGAGAGTGCCTCTGTTCATACGGACACCCATTACCCATCCACGATAAGCTCTAGACCCTCAGCGGGGACACAAGGTAGCACCACCCAAGACCCTAAAATAGCCGCTAGTGATTCCTCCTCCGACTCAGAAATCATGGAAGCATACCCTACCCAAAACACTGAGAGAGAAGGCCATGCACCTCCCGAAGCTCCACAGCCTAGTACTAGTATGTTTAGCCGTTTCATGGAAACATTAGGTAGAGCTACTCGCTCGGAACCTGATGCAAATGAAGCACACGAAGAGGATGGGTTGGACTCTGACACACCTCTACGATACCCCATTGAGTTAAATAGTGCCTATGGAAAAGTGCTATATAACTCCTTATTGGACACGGGTGCTAAATACAATCTGCTATCCTATGGGGTGTGGTGTCAGTTAGGGAAGCCACCTCTATCTGAGAGTATTATCCAAGTCAAGGGTGTCAACAAGAAAAAAACTACGGTTTTTGGAATCTGGCACACTTCTGTCAGTTATGACAATGGGGTGGTAGCTCAAGACTTTTTGGTCATGCCTACTGGAACTATGGAGGGTAATATAAACCTAGGCCGCACGTGGATGATAGCCACCAAATGCACTATTGATTGGGGGACTGGGGGTGTTACAACGCAAAAACCAACTCTTAGCCCTACCACTCAAGCCATAGTCCCTGAGATATTGCCCAAGGAAATAAAACCCAAGACATTGCATGTCCAGGAGGTTGAACCATACGTCCCCATAGCCCAACTCTCTAGAGCTTCAACTAATGTAGTTGAAAGAAAGCTTGAGACACACAAGAACCATCCTAATATAACAGAGAAAACATACAAGTGGGTCCCTAAAACCTCTGTAGTGAGCATGGTTGATGCAAAAAAACGAAAACCTAGTAAGAACCGTACCACTCACTCCAAGAAATGTAAAGAAACGCTGCGTTGGATTCCTAAACGACTATTGGAAGCCCAAGGATACTATGAAGGAAATGATCAAATCTGGGTGCCCAAACGTAAAGTGTACTCTTACCTGTCACCTGGCCCATGTAAACCCAATCCTGTGGCTCCAAAACAAATTGAAAATCGCGGAAAGGAAAAAATCATGGAATGTTACACACCCGTTCTAGAGCTAGTTTGGGTACCAAAGAAAGAACGATTTGTCCCACCTAGCTCAGGAACAGGGAAATCAAATGAAGCTTCTTGCTCTTCATGTAGTTCCTATACGCAAATAGAAGCTTCGACACAACCTCCACCTACCACTGTATATATCCATCCAAGCACGAAAGAGTTTGCACCTTCCGGGGTAAGTTCACCACCTACAACAACGTTGCAAATAAAATCCTGGGAGAGTACCTTACCAACCTTGCAACTTGACAAGGCATCTAGGGTAATAGAAAACTACTGGCAAAAATCCTCACCTATTACCAACTGGAACAATTGGTTTCAAAGGGTGACAAGCTCATTTCAAACGGTATGATCTACCCAAGGAAGGGGGGAGTGTTTGTGGACATCCATCATTCACTTGCTTCCCTCTCAACCTTTTTCCCTGACCTCTTAATCTCCGATCTTAGGGAATGTATATATATAGCCTTATACTCACAAAAAAACAAAAATAGTAAAGAGCAAGAGCGCCTAGCAATGAGAGAGCACCCTATCAGATCTTACATATAAGTCCAAATTCACCGTGTCAAGTCAAGCAACACACAAAAACAACTCTTATGTTTTAAAGGCCTAACCAAATCTATCTGTCTTGTCAGAAATGGCTACTTCACCAGAGGCATGCACTTCTATTTTTGATGAAAGGTACCCCTTGTCTTTTCAACAAGTGTTCTACGTATGCTACCCTATACTTTCTTGCGAATGGGATTTGATAGAGAGCCTTGCATGTGAGAGAAATTTTGAGGAGTTAGAATGGCTGATACGTCTATGGCTAACTAGTGATCCCTACCCAGTGGCGAATGTGTCTCCAATGGCACATGCTTATTCTTTTGCACAAGATGAGTATCCACGCATCACGAGGTTCTTGATTAGCATGCTTGCACAAGAGGATGATGAAGAGGAACTAATAGAGACCGAGGAAGACTATGGCCTCACGGACAACGATTTTATTTATCTAGATGATGAGGATAGAGGCCTAGCCTTAGGGTGGCCACCCGGTTTATATAATATCCTCTTTCCTTGATTCTAAAAGGGGTGACAGATAGGTAGGTTAGGGGTCTAGATTGTGTTTTGAGTTTGTTTTTTAGGAGTTTTAATTTTTCCCACTGATGTGCCTCCTGGAGGTATTCCTTTTGTTTCCTAGTGTGTACAGGAGCGTGTTGCTATTGATAGGATTTGGACCTTCATGGAACCTTTCTCTCGTTCACACTTCATATCAAGCGCGACCATCAACACAAACAGGTGTTTCTTGTCCATTAGCATTGCCCTTATCTTTTTGCATCCATGTTTGTCTGCTTTGATTGTGATTGGTAGCATACTATTCAGCGCATTGGCTTAGTATCCAACATTTAATTCAATGCAATCTTTTGTCATAATCACTTGTTTAGGTGTAAAAATCAAGCAGTCCGACTAAGCTAGTTTGACCAAGCTAGGTATTAGAAATCTTCTCTTAATACCATGGGGAATGCCTTCCTAATAATCAATGGTTACTTAAGTTCTTAATCCGATTTAGGCAGCATTGTATGAAATGTACTAGGGCTTTCTAGTGGGCTTAACCCTATTGACCTTTAGCTTAAGTATTATAAAGGGAGTTTACTAATGTGATGAGCCTGGGGAGGGTAACAGTGTTATATGACCCCCCAAAGTTACAAAATTTAAATGCTGAAAATGAACAAGCAAAAAATCAAAGTGCCACAATGTAAAATTTTAAGCTGGAAGAGAAATCTCAGCTTGATTTGGTACTTCACTCACATGTATTGCCTATGGTACTAGAGCCCTAGAGGTTCCCAGTGTGGGCGCTTTTCCTTGAAAAGCAAAAAACCCAAGGCATACAAAATAAGCACACACATCATAATTGAATCACTGTGAAAAGACCTTGGGGGGTCAAAGAAAAAGTAATCAGTCAAGCGATGATTTCATGAGAAATTCCTTTTATGGTAGCTTAACTACAAGGTTTTCTAGATATAGCCTCTAGTCAGCCCTTGAACATGAATACTTGGCTCTCGCGATTAAACAACTTAATTGACCACAGAAAATTAAGAAGCTTACCCATGGTATTAATATTCGATCTCTAGTGCCTTTCGACCATCAAATTAGTGACCCCAGACTTGTTTAATTTTTTACCTTTACATCTGTTTATGCATTTGATTACATTGCAATTTAATGTTCATTGCTAACAAATTGTTTGAAATTCTTTGACCAATCAATTTGTCTACCTAAAACTGCATATGCTTTTTAAGAGAATGCAATTACTGTGCCAATGTTGTTTGATTTTGCAGTGACTGAAGAAGGCTAAGGACTTTCATCTCAAATGCTCTTCCACCTCGATGAACCAACTTCAACTCAATAGCTTCCGAGGACGGAATCTACATCAGGAAGGGGGGCATGTTAACCCTCACGGCACACGGACACCCTATGATCTATAAACGTTGTATTATTTATTTAAGTAGAGTCAGGTACCGGGCTTGTCGGACCAATAGGGAAAGGTAGAGTGATCGCCGATGAGAGGCGCACTTTAACTTGGACATTCAAGGGATTAGTTGGTTAAGCATGGGCGCCCAAGTGTGAATGGGGTGAGCTCCTATAAAAGCCAACTAAACCTAATTTTTACTCATTCTCTCATTTGTGCAATTGAAGAGTGCTCTTGCTCCATCTCCATCTTCTTCTTCTTCACCTCCTTGTGTGTGTGTGAGAGAGAGAGAGAGAGAGAGAGGGAGAGTGTGTGTGCGATCGAGCATTACGAAGGCACGACGGCGGCGAAGCGGTTGAGCGCGGCACGACTGCAGCTTCTTCTTCATCGCGGCGAGGAATCCACCACGAAGGCGAGCGTAGAGCGGTGAGTGACACACCCTTTGTTTTCTTGAGCTTGCTAGTTTAGGCTTGTTGTGTGCTTGGAGCCGTCTGTGGCTCGCACACGGTGTATTGGCAAGTCCCTTGCTTCGACAGTGCGGCAAGGAGCGCACAGTCGTGGAGGGCATCATTCATCCTTTTTTGGGGATTGTATTTCTAATCATATCGAAAGCTCTACTAACATAAGCCAAAGTGAAGCATGGATTGGAGGAGAACGTGCATCAAGTGGTCCTACTTTGCCTCAGGCATTTGGTAAACAATGGCTGCTTGAACTCCATCTTAAGTGGATGCAAGCATTTTTTGCATGTAGAATTCCTTTTAATATCATTCAAAATCCTATCTTCAAAGATACTTTAATGAGCACGGCAAAGAAGGGCTTTGTGGTACCTGATTATAATAAGATGCGTATAGAATACTTAGATAAAGTGAAAACTACATTAGAAAATATTTTAAAGTGCACAACTCTTGACTATGTGCCACAGTATGGATGCACAATTGCTCTAGATGGTTGGAAAAGTTGTCAAAAGAGACCATTGACTTATGTGGTGTTGATTTGTCCAAGAGGTTCCATCTTTCTTGAGGCGATCGATACATCCTTGAAAGAGAAAACTAGTGGATATCTTGTTGCTGTGTATGAGCGTTCGATCCGAAAGGCGGGAGGATCTAAAAATGTGACAACCATTGTCACAGATAATGCATCTAAATACAAAGCAACTGGAAAAGCAATTGAAGCAAAGTATCTAGAGATAACATGGGTTCCATGTGCTTCTCACACTTTGAATCTGCTCTTAAAGGACTTTGGAAAAGTTCCTTCTATTAAAAAAACTCTTCTAGATGCAAACCACCTGGTGAAGTTTGTAAGAGAGCATTTATTTTCTTATGCTTTGTTTAGAACAAAGTCCCCCACAAAAAATTTACAGGTTTTTTGTGTGACCTGTTTTGTGACAGCATATTACGTTCTGTCAACACTGCAACATGTTAAAGCAAACCTTGTTGAAACGGTGGCAAATAGAAGATGGGACATTTGGCTTGATAAATATCCCAAGTATGAACCTGCTGGCAGCCAAATGCTATCAGCTTGTAAACTCTCCTGCTTTTTGGAGAAATGTAGACAAATTTGTTACTGTCATAGAACCCTTCACTCATCTGATATGATTAGTGGACAAAGAAGCCTCTATATTTGGACAAGTTTGCTGGTACATGCATGAAGCCACTCGCAAGTTAAAAGATTGTAGATCTTATGCAGGAAAATATAAATCCATGATGATGTTGTTTGTAAAAAGACGATGGGAGCAGCTGCATACTCCTTTGCATGGAGCAGGTTTTGTTTTAGATCCTAAGTTCCAGATGCACGAGCAATCTTCAAACAATGAAGTGATCAGTGATTTCAAGAAAGTGTGTGCTCAACTACTAGGAAATGTGGATGAACAAGTGGCATACGGGTGGAAGCATGTTAACATGTCATGCTTTTTCATGTCTCGGACAATGCTAACTAGCACAATTTTGACATATGCTAACTAGTACAATAACTTGAGCTACATCTCCAAGATCTATGGCATATGATATATCAATAGAAAGCACTTGAAACAAAGAATCCAAATGTACAACCTCCGACAAATTTTGATATTATTTGTAAACAATTTACCGGACACCCAACTTTTCAAAGATGTGCTAACTTGAAACTGCTAACTAGCACAAAAAGCGCGACAGGTTAACATGCTTTCACCCATACACATAGAAGATGGCATATATTAGCAGATAAGGAATGTTTGGGGATGCTTGGCATATAGATGCTATCAAGATTATGAGCGCACCAATTTGGTGGAAAGAGTACGATGGAGAGAATATTGAACTTCAACATGTGGCTATGAGAGTATTGTCTATTTCCGCTTCGAGTGGTAGCTGTGAAAGAAATTGGTCTTTGTTTGATTTCGTGCATACTAAAAAGCAAAACTGATTAAGTATTAAATGAGCTGCGGATTTGGTTTATGTATTTTGTAACATGCGACTTATGTACAAGCCAACGAAGTTAGCCACACGTGCTACATAAGAAAGCTTTGGGCGCTTTCAAACACACAAAGGAATTGAAAATGAGATCAACTCTAATGATGAATTGGAATGGAACCCGAAAGATATTGATCCAAACTGTTTAGATGTTGAAGAAATTGATGACATGGTGCCTGTGATTGAGGGGACGGATGAGCTATAAAGTTTATACTGCATTTTCTATCAATTTTGCAATGCAAAAGTTATGTAGAGTTTAGCTTCAAAATCTCTCTCTCTCACTCTCTTCCTCCTTCTTTGTCTCCCTTTATCTCCATCTTCTCCATATCAATGTCAAAAAGAGAGAGAGAATAGAACTTACACAATTGTAACAACAGCCGACACGTTCATTTGTTGCAATAAATAAAGATTTACATACGAAAAAGAGGTTTTTGTTACAAATATTGAGATTTAAGATACAAAAAGAGTTTAGTACAATGAGGGAGATTTAATTTAAATCATGGGTTGCATCTCCTAAAAGGTCAGATACACGAAATTCTGATTGGCCAAATGAATTGCTTGCACCTGCATTGCCCATCTCTTCTTCGTTAAAACAGGCCCATACTTTGCCTCGTACCATGGCAACTTTCTTTCTAGAATTTCTATACGAGCACGCAGCATGGATGGGGTCTCTTCTTGGCTTGCCAAATCCACGCCTTGGGTTGCAAGCTGCTCAATGACTGCAGTTTCTTCAGGCAAGTATGTAGATTCTCTCTTGCAAGGAGGTTCTTCTTGATTAGCTTCCCATGCATGAATCTTCTTGGCTGGGCGTCCTTTGCCAACACCTCCTATAGTGGGATGATCGTTCCAATAAACTTTGAGCCGCAATACATAGTAGCAATAGCATTGTTGTACAAAGTAAATTGCCACTTGATTATTGTTTGGTGGCGATCTGTACACTTGGATAAATCGTGCAAGGATATTTCTTGCGAGGACAGTGTGTTGCAAATCTGAAACCTTCAAGGGAGTGGAAGGTTTAGCATTTACACTGACTAAAAATAATGTGTTGCGTACAAAGTGATTCGGTCATAGCTGTTTGCACTGCCTGTAATTCAGTGGCTCCCCTTGAAGTTCAGATTCGTCTTGTTGGGTTGCAGCCAAAGCGTTGAGATCTCTTTGAGCCACCCGAATTTCTTCCTCTTTGTAAATTTGTTGAGCCAATGCATGATTAAACAAAGGACCATTAGGCTATTGTGCATTCTGGTTGGGAGAAATATCTTCCATAACTAAAATACAAAATAATAAACTTTACTGTAATACGTTGTAACAATTGTAAAAAATAGTTGTTTTAGAGAATTGAGCATCCAACTTCAAATAATTTAAAAATTCAACTTGAAGAACTTTAAAGACGTAATTGAGCACCATTAATGAAACACTTTAAATATCACCACACATTGCACACCCTTAATATCAAAAAAATTGATTAATGGTTTAATCGTCAACAGGCCTGAAGCCAGATTTGATTACAATATGATAGACAAGATTATGGCCTCCATTCAAACAAAGGCTTAAATCCCATATCTTAGGTCTATGTAAGGGTTTGGGGGATTTTCCACTAGCAAGATGTTTATTTACATTTCACAAAAACTTACGCTTGAGAACCTCAGCGGACTCAAGAATACACACAATCAAGAGTTTAAGAATATATGAGAGACTATATATATCAGATTCCTTGGTGAATGGAGGAGGATTGGTGTTGATATTTTCAGGGGCAGCCCATGGATAATCTCATTCAAATTGAGCTCTACATTGAGGGGTGATATTTGGCAGCTTGGGAAATGTTACAGACGTGCTTGATGTGTGCTTTTCCCCCAATCTGCAATGCCAGCATACACTCCTCGCTTGCCAAAATGAAGTAGAATATTTCTAGTGTGTAGATAATTGTGAATGAATTCGTGACTATGCATGGATTTAAGCATTTGTAGAAGAGCATTACAGATTGGCAAAATGTTGTCTATGAACTGTTGTACAGTTCTAGCCTTTGTTGGAACTCTCTGATTACATGCTTGCTTCCATCATGATAACATGCTTGAACCCACTGTTCAAGATGACCTCCATTCCAAAGCTTGAAGATCAGCATAGGTCTTTTGCTATACCGAACAAGAGCACGAGTCAATATCATGCCACAATGCTAAACAGTTGTAGCAGTTGCCTTCTCTAGCATGATCTGTACTGTCGGCTTGCTTCCTATTTGGTCTTTGTATATATTTTCCGCATAGACATGATCTTTGAAGATAGGACGAGCCGCTGATACTTGTTTCACATTTGCAAAATGTCCCTCACCTAATTGGGTTGCTTGCAAGTGAAAGATGGAATGCTCCCCAAGTAAGTATAGGTTAGGAGGACATGTTGTATCATCTAGGTGTACAGCTAAGGGTTGAGCACCTGATGGAGGAGGGACACCCTCTTCTATCCTAGGGTGTCTTGAAGAGCCTTCAATCTTATTTTTGCTCTTCAATTCTGAATGTAGCTGTGCTATAAGCTGCATTCACTCTTTGATTCCAGGTCTGGTTTCGATTTTTGGATGAACCGTACTTTCAAAACTTCTAGTGACTTGACCAAATAATTGCTTTATTCTGTTGTGCATCACTCCATTAGTGCAGAGAGCTACGTCAAATGAAACTGGGAATGTGGTGCATAGCTTCACCCAGCGCTGTTCCACAAGTTCAATCACAAAATCAACAAATTTTGCCTATAGTGGATCCAATGCTCGTCGCAAATGGTCGTCTGAAGCTCCATAGAGAGACAAAATTAGAGCATTACTAATAATTTTGCGATGCTGATGACGTGTTAACTTTGTCTCTACCATGATTGAAGCTTGTAAATACATGAAGCAAACATAAGTAAGGTAAATCTAGAATAGAATAAAATTTAATAGATTATTGTAAATTATTCTAAACAAAAAAAATCATGGACAATAATAACCTCTAGTAATGAAAGAAGTCACCAGCTATCAGGGAAAGAAGAATTAATACTACCAAACCTCTCTCTACAATGACAGTTGGTCAACAACAACTAGAGACAATGAATCTATTAAATCCAATCAACCTAAATTGCAACGTGATGGTCAAAGAATTCAAGATTGAAGGATGTAAAATATATATCTCCTCCCTGTAGTGCGACACGGTGGCCAGCAGAAAGCAGCTCAAAGAATCCACTAAATCCAATCTCCTTGCAGTGTGACACGATGGTCACTAGCAGCCAAGAACGATGGATTTAAAAAGTCTAAACCTCTCCCTGCACTGCAACATGGTGGTCAGCAACAACCAGAGACAAAGAATCTATTAATTAATACAATCTCCTTGCAGTGCGAGCGTGATGGTCAACAACCAAGAATGATGGATTTGAAAATCCTAAACCCCTCCCTATAGTGCGACACGGTGGCCAGCAATAAACAGAGATGATGAATCTATTAAATCAAATCTCCTTGTAGTGAGACACTATGGTCCGCAACAACCAAAGACAATGGATTTGACAACTGTAAACAACTCCCTGCAGTGCGACATGATGGTCAACAACAACTAGAGATGAGGAATCTATTAAATCCAATCTCCTTGTAGTGCAACATGATGGTCAAGAAAACCAAAGATGATGGATTTAACAACCTTTTCCTGCAGTGCAACACGGTGGTCAACAACAACCAGAGATGAGGAATCTTTTTTTTAAAATCGATCTTCCAATAGTGCGACGCAATGGTCAACAACAACTAGGAAGATAAGATGTAAGTTAGCTAACTCCTCCCTGTACTGCGACTCGATGGTCAGGAACAACTAGGGATGGAAAGTATAATTGAACAACCTAAGCTCCGTGTAGTGTGACATGGAGGTCAACAACAGTCAGGGACAAATCATCTAAAGTCTAACCCCCCTTGCAGTGTGTCACAAGGATCAACACAGTCAAGGACGGGTGTCTAAACCTGCAGACCAACGATGAGGTGTGAGAAAAGCTCCACAACAACAACGCTAGTAAAAACAAAATGTAAACTAACACAGAGGTGCGAGAAAATCTCCACAACAATAGTGCTAGCAAAGAAATTGCAAAAAAAAATAGTGAAAAAAAATTACCTGCTCTGTCTGTCTCGACGCAGGCCTGCTCTGCTCGCTCTAAACCTGCTCACTACTACCCTCTCTCTCTCTAGCAACTATCTATATCTCTCTCTAATACTATCGTGATGTCTTCTTTTATAAGTCCAACAATATTTCGATCAAAATATAGAGTTCACTTGAAGTAGATTTTATTCGGATATACGCGTATAATACGGATATACATCGTATAACTACGTAATATACAATTGGGCGTATAAATGCAACTTAGATTGGTATGAGGGAACTATCACATAATGGATCGCGTATAAGAATATTGTAGATTAAGCCTTAACTTGAAAGATTAGGTGGATGAATTGCAATATGATTTGTAGATGTTTCACCCAAAAATGAGTCAATGGTGGGTCCAAATTAGAGAGCTAATCAAGATCACCAACGAACTCTTGTAGTTGACGGTCTAAGCCTCCACAACTCCGCCAGAAAGGCTTGGAAAATAGGGCAACTTTTGAATCGCAATTTAAGGAGATGGCTACATCCTCCTTAAATCCAAAATCCAAGTCAACCATCCATTTCTTGAAGAATGGATTCACACTGCCTCCTTTTGTCACAAGCTTTCCAGAGCCGTACTGATCACATGCCAACAAGCATTGTATGATGCTAACATAAAGACTTGGAGTGCTTTCACACCATATGAAATGGAAATGAAGACTGCATGCAAAGACCGGTTGAAGTAGGAAGCTCTCTACCGCCTAATCCAAAAACAAAATAGTGGATCCAGTACTCAAGTGGGTCTGAGTGCACCACCAAAGATTTTCTAGAAAACTCCAAAAAAGAATGCCTCAATTCAAAGAAATAAAATCCGGTGGACTAAGAGTGCTTGATTCATATTGGATTAATTAGAGCACTAGCTAAAATTCTGGAAATATTCCAAAATTCAAAGAGAAAGGGGAAGGAAATGTAGATGGTGGGAACAACCTCTAGGCAAGAATCTAGACTAGTATCTAAACAGGGGATGGGCCAAGCTCAATTATTGCAATAATTGCACAATGGAAAATTAGTCAAAGTCCCAATCAAGTAGCTATAAATAGGGCCCACTATTCATTTTTCAGGTTACCTTGTTGTACCTTGTGATTCCCTCTTACACTTGTTCACTATCAATGACTCTAGTCATGAAGCTCACTATGCTATTGTACTTTTGTACTTATTTTGTCATTAAGCACAATGCAGACTTTGGCTCACATTGTTGTACTCTAGTATACCGATCTCAATATATATTCCATTTCTAGTACCAGTTTGCACTTCAATTCTAGTCTCTTATTTTATTTTAGTCTTTGTTTGTTCTAACATCTAAAGTCTCTGATTCTGATTTCTTGGTCTAAACTAACTTTAACTAACCAACTTGGAATAGCTGTCACAAGTGATTAGCTCTTTACATTATTTTCATCCACAAACCCCCAGGAGCATGCAAGCCGTTGATAGTATGACTAAGTGAGGTGTAAAGGAGCATGCAGGATGTCCAACGACACCCCCTTTGACTAATGGACAATGACCATCTCCGATGACAACAAGGGGGACCCCATTGGATAATGACTCCTAGACACCATGCAGGCAGATGAAACCTCTCTCTCTTTCTCTCTCTCTCTCTCTCTCTCTCTCTCTCTCTCTCTCTCTCTCTCTCTCTCTCTCTCTCTCTCTCTCTCTCAATGGTGTTAGCTGCTCCATGCATCCATGCAAGCTTATTGTTTTACATTATAGTGGCCCCCTGCATGCAATTCTTAGGTTTTCACTACCTGTCAAGTTTTCTCACCACCCAACTAGCACACTGAACTACATCGGCCAATAAATTTTTTTCTTTTATTATTTTTCAAGCCCCATCATCAGTTAGCATGTAATCATACCCTATATCCCCCCTTCTTCATTTAGAAATTGAGCTCCTTCTCCTCCTCCCATCTCCATTCCTTCTATCCCTCATACATTAATGAATATGCTCCTCGCCCCACATTCCTCGTTCATGCCAATAAATGTCACAATTTTCCTCACTATCTCTTCTCACCCCTACTCCCTCCCCTTTAACAAAGTACCCATATGTCTTTTGAGACGAGCCTCATATAGCTACTTTCCTCTAAATCTTCTACACCAAACCCACAAGCCCTCAACCACATTTTGACAACTTCAAGTGCAATGAGCACCCATTCCAAAGGGAAGGACTTAAGACCATCTGGGAGAAAATAAGGAAGTTGTGTAACCAAACATGTAATATATGTGTTGTCTTTCATGCCTTGCCTAGTGCATTGGTTACGTGTTCACAGATTCATTGATTTAGGCAATGTGTAAAGGCTCATGGTGGTGTAGATTCACCAATTTAGGCAACACCCATATTATGTGAAGACCCACCAATCTTGGTAGCACAAGTGCAAATTTGTTGATCTAAGTAGCACACCAACAAATAACATATTCAAAAATTTAAACAATATCAGTGTAGATTGGCCAATTTAGGCTACATATATCATTGTTGTCAATTCGTTGATCTAGGAAACACTGATCAAAAAATCATGCTACCATTGTGCTTAGTATGATTTTATTACGGGTATTTAATGAAAGTGCCTTTTGAGATTGAGTTGAATTTGGAATTGGTTTATGATGACTGATTGTAGACATTGTGTATGAAATTGGACTTGAAGTTTATGAGAATTGATGATTGATCAATGAGTGTGACCAATGATATCATAATACATCAAGATATGACACATGCTACTTACTCTCATGG
The DNA here is from genome assembly GCF_014529385.1 of Adiantum capillus-veneris. Lineage (NCBI taxonomy): Eukaryota > Viridiplantae > Streptophyta > Polypodiopsida > Polypodiales > Pteridaceae > Adiantum > Adiantum capillus-veneris. The sequence continues at coordinate 50,659,125 of NC_140935.1, read as the reverse complement.
TATGGGACACTCGAATATGCAGTATGTGGATGATGACATGCATAAGAAAATTTTTATATTTAAGTTATGAATTTTATTTTGCTCCATGATATTTTTGACGTATAATTTTAATCTTTTTTTTAGCATGATTTAAAGATTCTTAACTTAGCAACTAAGAATAGTTGCTTTCTAACACAGAGAGACTGACGACTGAACAGGGGTCCACCTGATCAGACACCACATTTCTACTCTATTATTCTTTCAAGCTAGTGTAGTGATACTCTGTGTAAATCCTGACGCGAGAGTAGCAAGTAAATTCCCTAAGTTGTAATTATGTCATGACATTTGTAAAAATTGATGTGAGTTGCCCACTGGCCATTTAGAAAGCTCTAGGTATAAAGGTCAATAACTTGAATGTGAAAAGGAGGCTTATCTTTTGAAGAAGAGGGAGCTCTACAAAACGTACACTCAAGCTACTAAACTGCTCCAACTTGTAATCAAATTTTCTAATGATTGGATAAAGTGCTTTCAATTCCACAACTTGCATTGTGTTCCTCTCTCTTTGCTCTTTCATTCAAGTGTAAGCATTGTCAATTTTATTGAGGTTAGTGAGTCTAATCATCAGATTTCAATGCTTAAATCACTATTCTTTGATGGTTTGACCATAGAAGACTGTTCTTAGACCATAAGGCGACATTTTTGGTATGTTTTGTTGTAGTTTTTAGGACCTTTTTCATGATGGATTTTGACTTTGGTGCCTTGTTGGATTGTGACCAGACTTGGTAGGATAGCGTCCCTAGGTGTCGTAGACCTCCTTCTAAATTTTTGTTGCATTTCGACTCTGTTCAAGTGCCAAAATGGCATGATGACCTACAACAATGAGAAAGGACATATGCAGATTTTTTGATCATTGAGTGATTGATTTTCTTGTTGAGTTGGTATGTTTTCTTGTTAGGTTTACTTCTTGAGAATGTAAATCTCAAAGAGTCTCCATGCCCATCCAAGTCACTTCCGTGAGTATTGACTTTTTGCTAGTGCCAGAAAGCTATGCTACAAACGTCTGTCGCGCGACAAACCACTAACATTGGAAACGCTGCCAAGGATAATGATCCTTAGATGGTGAGTTACCTCCTCGTGCGTATTTAGAGCGTTCTTTTCAAAGATTTGTCTCTCCATTTCATTTACACTTTATCAATTAAGCTACTAGATTTAGAGCGTTCTTTTTCAAAAATTCGTCTCTCCATTCCATTTACACCTTATCAATTAAGCAACTAGACACGACGTTTAGTGCTTGGTAGAGTCGAGAAGTTGAGGACTTGCTAGATCTATTCTTGAGAGGTAAAGAGGATTGTGAGTGAGATAGCCAAAACCATTTTATTCTCCAATTTTTGGCTACTTTTAGAGTGATGTACCATTTTCCGTTTTGACTTTATTTTGTATCGTTTTGTTTGTTTGTTTTTTTCCTTCTATGTTTCATTTTAGTACCTAGGAGTAGGGTAAGTAGGAACTACGACCACCAAATTGGGCTATAAAGAGCAGAGGGAAAAAACTGTTGAAAACCATATTTTGGCAAAAATGATTATAACTCTAATATTCAAAAAATTTGATGGTAGAGACCTCAAAAGTGATCCAAAATTTTAAAAAATGGTGGATCAATAGCAATGGCATACTCTCTAGAAGTGATCTGGAAAGTTTGAGCAGATTCTGTGGAGAAACATGGATAGACCATTTTTACAAAAAAGTGATTAGTGACCGTGACTGTGCATGAATGGGACTTTTCTCTGATCAAGTTTTCTTGAAAGAAAAACTCAAAAATGACATCAAAATTGGCTAATAGGGAAAAAACAGTAAAAGAGACATTTCAGACACAAAATTTGGGATTTTTAATTTTTTGGATCCAAATCAAAAAATAAGTAAAATTGACATCCACAGAGTGCACATATACAAATGACCAAATTTCATGTTCAAAAGTGGTGGAGCATGGATCGCGATCCATGTCCCCCTTGACCATCTGGAGCTGAGATTTGACCAGTAGGTAGCTGAAACCATTTGAAACAACTTTCCAAAAGGCACTATAGCAAAAAATTGAAAAAAGTTGGTCAAAGTAGCAAAACACAGAAGGTAGTCAAAACCCACAGGGCAGATAGAAAACCTTTCTTAAGAAAAAGTTGTCCAAATCCAAAAAAAAGTGTTGGAGTAGACTAATGATACTATAAGTAATCATCATACCAAATTTGGTTTCCATATCAGATAGAACATGGATTACGATCTATGACCAACATTAAGGTTTTTGGATGAGATTTGAGCAGTAGGTAGCTGAGTCATAGACAGACACTTTTTCCAAAAGAACCATTTGTAAAAAAGTTGAAAAAAGTGTTCAAAAGAGCCGAAAACAAAACATTGTCAAAATTGCCACAGCCGACTGAAAAATTCACCTTTGGTTGAGCAAAACGCATCCCTTTTTTTAATTTTTAAAGTAGCAGGCTAGAAACATCAGAGTCCATCAGCACACCAAATTTTAGATCCAAAAGTGGTGGAACATGGATCGTGATGCATGACCCCCAGACTATACTAGCCTGCAGCACATATCATTGTGAGCAAAAGCTCCCAAAGGAATTTTTTCAAAAAAAAAAACTCATTAAAAATACCAAAAAGAGTTAAAGCTGAAAATCGTAAAACATACATGGGGGTTGACTTCTGCATAACCTAATCAAGTCCAAATTATACAAAAACCATATAGCAGGGATCAATGTACCAAGGACAACCCGTGTACCAAGTTTCAGTGCATTTGGTACATGGATCGCAATCCATGTCTCTTTGTCACAGACAAAGACCAAACTTGTACGATAGCTAGAGCACATCAGAAGGAGTCTAGTGGTATTTTCAAAACAAAATTTGGATATCAAAAACCAAGTCAGTGGTCCAAGTTGTTGTTAAAGGGGAAGGAGATAAAGAGGTGGTTAGTGAGCGATCATACGTGAGATGATGTGAGACACATGCGAGAGGGGAGGGAGAGAGAGAGAGAGAGAGAGAGAGAGAGAGAGAGAGAGAGAGAGAGAGAGAGAGAGAGAGAGAGAGAGAGAGATTAGCCCTCCCCTAAGGTTAGGGGCATTCATGCCTCTAACTCATCTATTTGATCATTGTCGTCGGAGGTGGAGGTTGATGGTGTATCCTCATCAGGAATGTCGATAGGTGGAGTCTCATCAAACCAAAGAAAATAAGGTTTGAGCCGCCAACCATTTACTCTGGTCTTATGAAGCTTTCCATTGTTTTCCATAAGGTGGTAACTCCCATTGGCATACTTTTTCCTGATGATGAAAGGGCCCTCCTATCAGAGTAGGAGCTTCTTATCTTTGCGTGTGTCGAAGCGATTGTCGTAGGGAGCACCAACATGCCTTTCTTTAATTCTTTGGACCAAAGATGCTGGTTGAAACTAAGCTGTCTATGCTCTGCCTGTGCGGCATAATAATTGATTGTTCTTCTCTGTCCAGTTGTAGTCTTTCCAAATTGAGAATGTGATCTCTCAAATGCATGTTGGGCTGTTGAAGCTGGCTTGCCATCACTCTGAGACTTTCTAGTTGCACCTCAATAGGAAAGATTTCCTCCTTGCCAAATACCAAATGATATGGGGTGAATCCCCAAAGATGTATCGAATGAGGTTCTGTAGGCCCACAAAGCTGGGAGTAGATACTTATCCCAATCTCCAGGATGATTGTTAACCTGCTTGGTGATAATTTTACAAACCATTCCATTCACTTTCTCAACTAGGCCAATACATTGAGGGTAATATTGTGAGGAGTGCCTCCTTGTAATGCCAAGTTTTTGCATTAACTCTACTACCAAGTATGCTCTGAAACCTGGACCTCTACCAGAGACTATTTCTAATGGTGTGCCAAACCTGGAGCATATGTGCTCATAGACAAACTTAGCTACCTCTACAGCTGCGATCCTAGTTGTGGATGTAACTTCCGCCCATCTAGTCATATAGTCGACTCCCATGATGATGTAGAACTTCCCTGAGTTTTCCCTAACAATGGTACTATGGCATCTATACCCCATTTTCAAATGGTCCATATGAAAGGATAGGTGTCTGTGGTTCAGGCATGAGTGACCTGGTGCTGGCCTTTTCACATAACTTACATATCTTACACCAGTGTTGTACATCACGATTGAGGCTAGGCCATACAAAACCAGTCTGCAAGATTTTCCTACTTTTTATATCTAGGGCAAAGTGACCACCACAAACACCATCATGAAAATTGGCAATTAACCCCATAATTTCATTAGAGAGAGGAACCTTCTTGATTATTTGGTCTTTACCCTTACAATACAAACCATCATTGATAAGCCGATACCTTGTGGCCTTCCGGGTATGCCATTGCTTTTGTCCTTTTGTTAAATCTAGTGGACATTCCCCTGTTTCCAAAAAATGGATGATGGTCAAAAGAAAATACCTTGATACCTTTGTCATCAAAGACCACTATGCCTGCAGCTGCTTTTTCGGATGCTCTCTTGTAGGCTCCATTAAAGTAGAGAGAGTGTGCTCTTTCTACCACCGGTGGCTCTGGAAGTGATTGAATTCCTTCCCCTTTAGATTGCTTTACCTTTTTCTCAAAGTTTTGGTAGGTCATGAGTCCCCCCAAGCTTGCCCTTGTTGTGCTTTCCACCTTTACCGTGTAGTCAAATTCTTGCGGACAAGATAGCCATTTAGTAATCCTAGCAGAAAAATCCATGTGTTGTACAACATAGGGAAACATCTCATCCATGGTTTAAATCACAAATTGCCTAGGTAGCAAATATGAACTGAACTTTGTAGTTGCAAATCTTAGAGCTAGGACTAGGTGTTCCACATGGGTGAAACCTTTCTTTGCTGCTATCATCATTTGACTGGAGAAGTAAATTGGCCTCATGAAAGATGTTGTTGTATCCTTCTGGAGTAGCACATCCGCCAAGGAGTCATCACCCATGCTTGAGGTGACATATAATTTTTCATCCCACTTAGGTGGTGAGGTAGTTGGTAGGGTGGCTAATACCTCCTTTCCGTTGTTGTAGTGATGTTCGCTCTCCTTGTCCCAGGTGAAATTTGATCTTTGAGTGAGCTATTGCAGTGGTAGAACAAGTTGTGATAGTAGATGTATGAATCTACTCAAGTACCTCACCTTTTGTAAAACAGAGACTAGTTGACGTGCGGTTGTTGGTGAAGGTAGGGCTATGAGTGCGGACACCTTACTTGGATCGGCATTGATACCCTTCGCTGAAATTTCATGGCCTAGCAGAATGACTCTACTTTCCCCAATGTGACACCTATTCACATTTAATTGCCCACCTAGGCTTTGCAAACTTGCCAAACCCTTAGGTACCTTTTCTAAGTGTGAAGTGCGAGGGCTATATATACAAAAATCATCACTGAACACTCTTATGGATGTTCCAAATAACGGTTGAAAGACATATGTGACATAGCTTTGGAATGTGGTAGGTGCATTTGTGAGACCAAATGGCATAACTCTGTACGAAAAACAACCCCATGGAGTAATGAAGGTGGTTTTTAGCTGATCTTCCATGGCTATGCATATTTGAAATACCCGGAGTGTAGCATTCAAAACCTGCTACTCCATTCAGAATTTCATCCAAGAAAGGGAGAGGAAAGTGGTATCTCTTTGTAGCTGCATTTAGTGGTTTGTAGTCAATGAAGACCCTCCACTTACCATTCTTCTTAGGCGTCACTACTACGGGTGACACCCCATCTGAGTTTTCTATAGGATAGATGCTTCTAATGGTTTCCTTACCTCGGCCAGGAGTGCCTTTTCTTGTATGACCCCCAACCGTCGTAGTTTTTGCACAACTGGTTTTACCCCTTCCTTCGGCTTAATATGGTGTTCTACTAATGTAATACCTGTGATTCTTTCATAATTGTCAATGAAAAGGTCAAGAAATCCCATCCACATTTGCAAAAAAAATTCTTTCTCCTCAATTGTTATTTTCAAAAACAACATACCCTTCAACCTACTTTCTCCTAGATCGGGTGATTTACTTCTCTCTTCGTCGCTTTGACCTTCTAGTGACGGGTCGCTAGTGGTGCTTGCCCTTTGTAGATCCTTCATGATGATACCCATCACATTGATGGAACTATCGCTTTGATCTGTGGATGTGGTCTCCTCCTCAAAAGTGGAAGACTCACTAGTGGTTTCATTTGCTGATGTCTCCAGGTCCATTTGCCTCTGCTTGCCAGTCTGCATGTCGTAGAAGATTGTCTCCCCTTTCTTACCAGTCATGCATAGAAGGCCAATGCCCCAATCCTGTTTTGCCTTCATGGCCATCAACCATGGCCTTCCCAAGATTAATGGACAGCCCTTCCCCTTAGTAGGCATCAAAAAAACATCTACTTCTACCTTAGTGTTGAAAGCTTTTATCTTCACAGCACTTACCACACCTGCACATTTTACTTTTGCATTGTTTGCTATCTTTGCCTTGCATGGAGAAGGCATGTCAACCTAGAGCCCTAGTCGAAGCATCATAGTGTCACTCATCACACAAATTTGTGCACCTCCATCAATGTAGGTGTTTCCAACCCTCTTAACTTTTATGTTGATGTCGACAATTGGAAGGATATCATCCATGTTGCAACCCGAAATTGCTCTAGCTACCTTTGATTCAGAGCGCCTTGACTTACCATTTTGGACCATTGTCGCCTTACCTTTGGTGCAATATGTAGCAGCTGTGGCCATTTAATCTTTGGTCCTTGCTCTCCCACATCCAATTCTAGATCATAGGGTCTAGAACTTCCCCCTAATTGAAAGTCGGTGATGCCTATTTTCCATCGTGGCCTTGATGGCCTCTTGCTAGTCTCTCCTTTTCATGCTTCTATCATCATCAAATTGTGTAGCTTTCTCCCTCCTAGCTCTCTTTACAATCATGGATTCAAATGGTTCTACAAAGGTTACCTTCTCCCTACCCTTATCCCACTCCTTTACTCTGGGTGGATCCACTACTATGGCCTTTCCTTTCTCTTCTAACCTTATGATGTTTACAGGGCGATCAGGTGGTGTGTGCAGGTAGAAGAGATGGAATGGGGGCTTGTGGTGGTGCTTGAGGTGGACGTAGAATTTCTGTTGGTGGGGCTGGTGCTCGGGGTGGGGGTGTTCTCTCTCTAGGGGGTGACAATTGGTTTCTCCTAACTCCTCTATTATAGTTTTGTCGTGGTTTGGGACAGTAGTACATATCGTGATCATCTTCTCCGCATTGTAGCAATGATACTCCCTGTTTTATCGTCGTGATTTTCCCGGGTCTTGATCTCTTTCTTGGTTCCTTCCTTGCTGTATCAAGTGGACAGACAAATTCTGCAGTTGTTCAGTAATGTGGGCCAACATATCTTGCTGGTCATTTCTTACCCCAGGAGCTGATGATGGTGGGGGAATGGTGGTTGTTGTGGTTGTTGGTTGACGCTAAGTTCCTGATTTTGTTGACTCGGTTTCTTTGGCTTTCATCTGCAGCTTATTGTCCTTAAGGCGAGCAATCTCGACAGCTAACTTGTACGTAGCCGGGAATCTACCCTTCACCTTCTCCTTGAGAAGCGTCCATAAGCCATGTGTGAACCGGTCCTTTTTTAGGAAATTGGGTGCAGCTTCCCCTCTTGCCAGTGACTCAACCCACTGTTCCCACAAATCCACAAACGTGGACTCACAGGTGGCATATTCTAAAAGACCCTCCTGCTTGAAGTCTCTCAACTTGTCCCACAGCTTCTCTGAAGTGGTACCTCCCCCAAAGCGCCTCTTAAAAGTAGTTTTTAAGGGCTCTCAGTCATCCTTAGTTGCTTGTGGAAGTGTGTTGTACCATGACCTAGCTTCTAGCTTCATGGAATGCTTAAAGATTCTAACCCAGGATTCATCTGTATCTTTGTTGCTTACTACACATGCTACTTCAAAGTCATCTAGGAAATCTGTAACCAAATCCTCCCTCTTCTTTCCTGTAAAGGTTTGAAATGATACAGTTGCCATGATTACTGAGAGAGAGAGCTAGAAAGACACATTGTTTAGCTTCCAATCAAAAGTTTTTTTTCTCTTTACAAGGAGGCATTGATGGCCCATTTTTGGAAATCAAAGAAAAAAAAAACATATTTTTCCCTTGCCGAAGCTGAAGCGACACCATCAGGAGGTTTAAGCAATGCCCTGGCTAGCCTCGCGGCCCTAATTCATCCATACCCCAGCCTCGCAGGCCTCCATCTCTCTCTTCCTCTCTCTCTCTCTCTCTCTCTCTCTCTCTCTCTCTCTCTCTCTCTCTCTCTCTCTCTCTCTCTCTCTCTCTCTCTCTCGCTCTCTCTCGCTTACAGCCAAGGTGATGGTCACAGGCTGCAGGTGGCCCGACGCTGTTCATCACAGTCCGCAGGTGGTCCTGCTAATCCTCTCTCTCTATCTCCCTCATTGCCTACCAATGGCCGATCACACACTCTCTCTCTCTCACCCACCCCCCCCCCCCCTACTGGCCACCCTCGGCCAGGAGCGGCCTCGAGCAGCCCGTCCCCCCTTCTCTTTCTTTCTCTCTCGCGCTTTCGCTACGACGAGCCCATGGCCGCATGTGAACTCTCTCTCTCCCGTATTCTTATCCACACTCATCCCGCCCCCCTCTCACACTCCCTCCCTCGCTCTCTATGCAAGTCGATAACACGAAGATATTCCCTCTCTCTCCCCCACCTGCTCGCCTCACCCTTCCCTCGGCCTCACTCTCCCTCCCTTGGCTCACTACTATTCTCCTTCTTGCCCCACCCCATTGACTCTTCCCCCCATCCTCTCGTCCTTGAGCCACCAAACAGGAAGGGATGATATTCCCCCCCCCCCCCCTCCTCTCTCTCACCTCACGCCCCCCCTTACCCCACTTCATTGCCAAAGAAATCCCCCCCCCTTCCCTCGCTCTCTTGTCGGAGACCCACCAAAGAACCCCCCCCCCCCCCCCCCCCCCCCGCAATTTCTCTTCTCTTCTCTCTCTCTCTCTCTCTCTCTCTCTCTCTCTCTCTCTCTCTCTCTCCATCCCTCGTTAGGGCTCCAGCCCACGTGGTGGATAAGTCTCTCTCCCACTCTCTCTTATCCACACACACACACACACACACACACACACACACACACACACACACACACACACACACACACACACACACACACGCCTCATCCTCTCCCTCCCCACTCATCCCCTTCTCTCCCTCGCGCTCTGCACACTGCTCTAGCCCGCAGTTCTCTCTCTCTCTCTCTCTCTCTCTCTCTCTCTCTCTCTCTCTCTCTCTCTTCGCTCTCTCTCTCTCTCTCTCTCTCTCTCTCTCTCTCTCTCTCTCTCTCTCTCTCTCTCTACACACAACACATTCGCACACACACCCTCTCTCACACACCAGCCCCCCCACCCCTCACCCTTGCGTAGCCTGGAGCAGGCCGCCAGCCTGAATAAAAAGCAAAAAAAGATAAGAATATATATATATAATATATTATATACATAATAAGCCCCGTTCCCACGCACGCTCGCGCACACACATACATATAAAAGTACACACATATACACTCACGTTTACGCACTCGCACGTCCACACACATGTCCGTCCACACCCGCCCATACATACACACACACACACACACGCATATACGCACCACAAATATAATAAAAACCAAAGGATTCCACGAGTACGACGACAACAAAAAAGAAGGAGGACCCAAAGCACGCACCGCCGACAACAAAAAGGAGAAATGCGCCAAAGGCATGCCCCGATCGACCCTGAAAAGAACTACACACTACATCGACGCACCGGCATTACACCATTTTCCGGCATCATGCAACCACGACGCCATTTTTAGTAAGTCGTAGGTTATGTTCATCATTTCTTCAGTTTTCACCCAAGCCTTGTAAAATTCCCCAATTTATAAATTCCCCCTCTCTAGGTGATGGTCACAAAGGCCCACCTAGAGATTCTCATCTTTTAATAACCTCCCAAAACAAAGCAAGGGTCAACCACAGAGGCCCCACCACTTGCTTTGTCTCCCCGATAAGCTTACCCTAATCACACCAGGATTACCATAATCCAAGCAGCTAACACCTATAAATTGGCACTGAGAGGTCACTATCGGTGGGGGGGGGCAGCTCACGAGAGGTCAACGCTTGGTAGAGTATAGTGGGAAGAGTTGACACTAATTGGCATCACAGGGAGGGGGCTTGTGTGCTGGTTTGCCTTGGGAATTGCACCATGGGAAGGGAGCCACGCCCACCTCTCGACTCCAATGGTAGTGAGGCGGTCCGAGGCGGGCAACAAGAAGAGCGACCTCTAAGTTCACCCTTCGAGGCTCCGGTGCTACTCAATTGAACCTGGGGCAAGCACAATCAAAGACAACAACCAACCCACAGCCAGAAACCAAACAAGAAAAGGGGCACCACCTAGTTGTAGATGCGAACTAGGACGCACGTGATATCTCCTTGTACTCAAACTCACAAAGAGAGGGGAATGCAAGATAGCCACACACACCAAACACAAACATTCACCACGCCAGAGAGAGGTAAAGAGCACAAATCAACTTGAGCAACTCAGTCTTAGCCTTAAAGACTAGATGCACACAAATCTTGATGAGAAATAGAGAGACAACACAAAACTTGACCTTGTTGCCAATACACAAATTGTCTTAGGGTCGCGGGAGCCCTCTCACCGAGCACCCTCTTACAATTGACCTTTTAGGCAAAAAATTTAACAAGCCCTCAAACCACCAAGCATGAAATGGCACAACAAACTTCAAGGACAATATACCTTCAACCACCTAATGAGCCAACTTATCAAGTCAATTTGGAGAGAAGAGTTGTAGTTGCAGCATACAATTGCACCCAAAACTATAAATCTTATTTATGCAGAAGAGTAGGCTACAAGTGTGATGAAGAGTATGGCATCACTCCACTCCTCTAGAAGGCATAACTAACTTCAAGCTTGTCCATGCACCTATGTGTAGTGATGGAATAGAGCACTCACAATGCACACACTCTACACAACTAGGCTTGAAGAGTGGTGTGTTATGTGTTGAGAATGGTGTGGTGTAGTGTGATCATGTGGTGATTTACAAGGGAGAGAAGGGCTCTATTTATAGGTTTTAGAAGCCCCGATTAGGATTAGACCTAATCAAGTTTATTTGAAGAAATCAAAGATTATGTATATTTTATTTTTTTAAATGAGGGTGGGTCTCTCTTATCCTTTGAGTCACATGGATGTGGGCTCAAGGGAAGAGAATTATTGAGGATGAAAGGAGAGAGGGATTGAGTGAATAATTTGGGAGTGTCTACTCTAGTAGAGGGTGCATTTTACAATAAGGTTAGTGGTTAGTAGTTAGTAATTATCACTAAAAAATATTTACAAAATCATTCACCAAATGGTGAGATATACGATGAGAAAAGTTAGAGAAGGGATGAGCTTGTAAAGAGAGGTTGAAGCTTTGGAGAAGTTGACATTCACCTCTTTACAACACAGGTAGAAGAAGCGGTCAGCATGGCAAAGTATCGCGTGTCGATGAAGCTATGTTATCTTCAAACCTTGGAAAATTCATGATAAAAGCCTTCATTTGTAGAGGTTAACCTTGGATTTTTTCTGATTTTTTGAAGTTCTTTACAAAGCTGAAGAGAGTATGGTAATATGGACATATATGTAGAGAGAAAGGGGGACACATAGGGTGTAGAAATGGAGGATGAAGGCTTATGGAGGTGTGAGAGAAGTGGCAATGGTGAAGAGGGTGAATTAGGACATGGGATTTGCAGGTTTGGGAGTGGGAAGGAGAGGGAGGAGTGTGTAAGAGTGAGTAGGTGTGTGGAAGGGTGAGAGAAATAAGAAGAGTTTTTGGGTGTATGAGGTGGCAGTTTTGAAGTCGGCCATAAATTTCATGTAAAATCGCTCGACATCAAAATTTCTGAAAAAAATATGGAAAATACTACAGCTCATGAGCTACGTTTTGTCTTTTGGAAGTATCCTCAAATTCGGATCATAAGAAGGTGTCAAAATTCGAGCAAAAAGCTGTCCCTGCAACACCTAATAAAGCTTGAAGTGGGCCACTATTTGATTGTTTCTCCTTTGTAGTCTTCCAAGTGAGCCCCCCATACATCAACCATGACCTAATATTTCCAAGGAGCTTGCACACATGTATGGTATAGGATAAGTATCAAATATAATATATACTTGTGGGGTAAGAAGATAGGCCAGCTAGTCATGAAAAAGGACACATGGGATGCATGGTGGAAAAATATATATAAAATAAAAGGAGAAAAATCATGAGGGAAGGGACCCTCAATTATTCTCTACTTTGAGTGATTTAAGGAATTTATTTGAAGATGAAATCTATTTACTTGTGAATATTTAACTGGGAGGGATGGGAAAAAATATGACGGAGCTGATAAGGTTATCGGTGAATTTTTACGATGAAGTCACATAATGGTTTTTCAAGGCTTGTGTGAGTTGAGCTTGAGTGATATAATGATAGTAAAACATGGATAAAGAATGACACGTGATGGAAGCTAGCATACTTAGGCCTGATAACGCACACCTAGGAATATATATTTATATAAATACAAAAAACCCTGTATATTTAGGTCCTTTATTTGATAGAAAATATTTACATGTAAAGAGGACCATAATATTATAAATTTATTTTTTTGGTCTCTTAGCCCAATGACTCGCTCAATGATTTGATATAAAAAATTATGATAAAAACCTAAACACACGCACACTATTTATAATAATGAAAAAGCGAGCCTAGTCATTGTGCTAGGGTGTTTTTGTGGGGTGAAGTGGTTTCTTAAAATTATTTTATGAGAGCCGAAAAAACGGCTATCATTTAGCCCTCCCCTAGATGATGGTACATTCATGTACCATCAAAAGGCATATCTTCCAATGAGAGTGTTTTTCGATCCTTCGTCATATTTGGTGGCTTAGTTGAATCTTCATCTTGTAGTACCAAGATCAAAGACTTACATGGTATTGTAGTTTTTCTATGCTCTTGTAGATCCTCTAGTAGAACTCGACTCAAGTAAGGCTTTAATCGATACCCGTTCACCTTCTTGGGGTGCTCCTTGCCATCCAAATCCATGAGTTGATAGTAGCTAGAGTTGAAGGTCTTCTTGACAATGTATGGTCCCTGCCATCTGGTATTGAACTTCACATCAAAACGATTGTCAAGGCGATTATCGTACCTTAGCACCAAATCTCCTTCCTTGATCCCTTTGTCTTTCACCTTTTTGGCGAGCTTGTCCTTTATTTGCGTAGCCTTTCTTTTATAGCACTCATAAGCCGCCTCCCGTTTCCATTCTAGTTCTGCGAGGGTGAGAAGTTGATCTTCCCATGTTGCTTCTTCTCTTGTGCCACCTTTCCATGAAGTCGCATTGTTGGAATGTTGAGATCGATGGGTTGCAAAGCTTCTTGACCATAGACTAGGTGGAAGGGTGTGAACTCTGTCGCTTCCTTGTACGTAGTCCGATAGGCCCACAAGTCTCCATCCAAGAAGTCATCCCATAGCTTTGTCTTGTTCTTTACCATCTTCCGGATGATTCCTGCAATGATACCATTAGCCTTCTCTACCAAACCATTTGACTGAGGGTAGTAGTGTGTGCTATGCCGATGTAGAATGTGAAGCTCATCACAAACTTCCGTGAGCAAGCCCTTCCTAAACCCTGGACGATTATGAGAAATAATCTCCAAAGGTGTACCAAATCTGCAATAAATGTGAGTGTACACAAACTTGCTAACTGTCCTCTCATTCACTCTTGCCACACTCTGAGCTTCTACCCACCTAGTCATGTAGTCTATAGCCACCAAGATATATAATTTTCCATTTTTAGCTATGGGCAATGGACCCATAGCATCAATGCCCCTTTTTTCAAATGGACCATTTGCAAGGACTAACTGACGTGGACCATGTAATAGATGCTTGTTTCCATTATTCTGACAATTGTGACAGCTTTTACACCAATGTTGAACATCCACATGCAAACTTGGCCAAACATACCCCGTAAGCAAAATCTTCTTCACAGTTAATTCTTGGGCAAAATGACCACCACATGCCTCTTCATGCAAACCTTTTAGAATGGCTGGAATTTCCTCGATAGTTGGTACTCTTCTGCACACTTGATCCTTCCCTCTTTGATAAAGGGAGCCTTCTAGGAAGAGATAAAAACTTTACTTTTTCATGAGTCTCCTTTTCTGAGCTTTAGTGAAGTCTTGTGGAAACTCGCCCTCTAAAATGTAGCCAATAATGGGAGCCAATGACTCCAATCCTTGGTATCTCGGTTGCTTGAAAGAAGGGAAGGCCGAGTCTAGCAAGCAAGCTGCTAAACATCGGAAAATAGACATCGTGGACTTCTCACTAGGTGAGTATGAAAAACCCTATGACTTAGTTCAGGATGTGTTAATGCAGGGCCCGAAGATAACTTGGCCCCAATTACTCCACCTTGCACCAAGGATGAGGAGGCAATGGACAAAAATGGTAAGTACCAGGAAATCAAGACCCAGGATAGTTGGGGCTATCTCTAGAAGGGATCTTGACGACATCCTACCAACCATGGATGCTCACATCAAGGGGCAACGAATCTCAAACGTCTACATAGATGGTGGCGCGCAAATATGCGTCATGAGTGAAAAAATGATGCACCATCTAGGTGTAGAGGTAAGTAGGCGGACACCCTGCCGAGCCAAGATGGCAAACAATGTAAGAGTGAAATGTGTGGGCATTGTAAATGCGGTCAAAGTAAAAGCATTCAATACATAAGTCGAGGTAGACATCTTTGTCATGCCACACAAAGGGGAGGGCTACCCCATCATTCTTGGGAGGCCTTGGCTTATGGCTATGGAAGCTAAGCAAGACTGGAGCACCGGGATGATTCAGACAAAGGACGCTAAAGGGAAGTCCATATTCTATGACATGAGGACCGGAAAGCAGTCCAACATGATCTTGGAGGTTTCAGAAGGTGAGTCCACTAGCGACTATTTGTCTACCTCAAGAGAAGAGACAACCACCATTGACGGAAGTGACAGTAGCATCGAGGTGATGGGGGTCATTCTTAAAGACCCAAAAATATTGACACAATCTGAAACACCCCTGACAAACCAAGAGGAATCATTAGATACGCAGTCCTTAGAGGATGCAGGTAAGTTACAAAAAATGCTCTCAAATGAGTTAACAAATGAAGAAAGAAAGGAGTATGTCTCCATGCTAGGTAACTTCACTACTTTGTTCATTGATGGCTATGATAAGATCACAGTAATCACAGTAGTGCAACACCACATAAAACTCAAGGAAGGCAGTAAATCGGTAGTACAAAAGCTCAGAAGACTTCGAGTAATCCAACAAGAGGCACTGCTTAAAGAAGTGAGAAGTTTTCTACAAGCAGGTTTCATCTACCCTGTCGAGGACTTAGAATGGGTCTCCCCAGTAGTAGTCAAACCAAAAAAAAATGGTAAGTAGAGAGTCTGTGTGGATTATAAACCTCTCAATGCAGCCATGAAGAGGGATCACTTTCCCCTCCCATTCCAGGATGAAATTCTTAATGGCAGGTCACGAACGATACACAGTGTGTGACGGCTACTCAGGATACTTCCATATTAGCATTGTGGAAGAAGATCAGAAGAAGACAACCTTAATCACACCTTAGGGATGCTTTGCCTATAGAGTGATGCCGTCTGGCCTCACTAACACCTCGGCCACATTTCAACGCTATGTGACCTTTGTTTTCCAACCCTACTTTGGAACATCAATACGGGTTTTCATAGATGATTTTTGCATCTATAGTTCACGAGCCCTTCATTTAAGAAAAGTATATGATGGCTTAACCAGGCTGCAAAACTTGGGTGGCCAGTTCAACGTGGATAAGTGTCACATTGGTGAAAGCAAAGTCACTCTCCTTGGCCATGTAATTTCAGCAAAAGGGATTGAGGCTGGCCCTAGCAAGATCCAGGCCCTGGTAGCTTTGTTGTCACCCACCACCGATAAGCAGTTGGTTTCTTTCCTTTACTTAAGCAGGTTCATTCACTTGCTATCTCAAGTGGTCCTTCCCCTACGACAACTCACCTAGAGGGATGTCTTCTCATGGAGTGAAGAGAACGAGCAGATAAATGGCACCTGGGTTTGTAAGAATCAGGTTTTACTTGGTCAGCTACGCCAAGTTAAGGATCTTCTAAGGAAGTTTGAAGCAGTGAAACTATTTCATGTCCCTAGAGCAGAAAATCGGGAGGCAGATGCTCTAGCCAAAGAAAGAATACAAGACTTTCACGTAAGATCCATCAAATTGAAGCTACCCCTCTTTCAAGGTAGTGATGCTATGCCTAATGGCGTCAGCTTTTTAGATATAGGAGAATGTCCGGAAGGATACACCAAAGTCCAGAAACAGTGGATGGTAAGGAAGGCTACTAGGTACCGCCTTGTAAACGACCACTTGTATTGTAAGGGCAAGGATCAAATTCTCAGGCAGGTGCCAACCTCCAGTGAGATCACAGAGGTAATTTCAAGTTGCCATGATGGCGTCTACGGTGGTCATTTTGCTCTAGATATCACCAGTAGGAAGATTCTACAGGCAGGATACTCTTGGCCTAGCTTGAACAGGGATGTACACCATTGGTGTAAGAAATGCAAGGCCTGTCAAGTGGCCAGTGATCGCACATTAACCTAGGAGACACAAACTCCTATCATCTCATATGGTCCATTTAAGAAATGGGGAATAGATGCAATCGGTCCTTTACCAAAGGCCCAATCAGGTAAACTCTACATCATAGTGGGTGTAGACTACATGACTCGATGGGCAGAAGCAATAGCCACCACCCGCATTATAGCCCAAGAGGTAGCAAAGCTCATTTTTGAGCATATCTGTTGCCGTTTTGGCACTCCTCTTGATATAATATCAGATAGAGGACCAAGTTTCAAAGGAGATCTGGTGGGAGAACTCATGAAGAAGTTAGGCATCACACGCCGACATGCCACACCATACTATCCACAATGCAATGGTTTCGTAGAAAAGGTAAATGGAATGATTTGCAAAATCATCACAAAGCAGGTGAACAATCTCACAAGGGACTGGGATAAACATCTCATGGTAGCTCTTTGGTCCTACCGAACAACGTTCCGAACATCACTAGGTTTCACCCCTTTCCATCTAGTTTATGGGAAGGAGGCAAGTCTACCCATTGAGGTATAGATAGCCAGCTTACGAGTTTTGGCTAGCTAGATACAGTGTTCAATTTTAAATCTCCGAAACCACATCTTGGATTTGGAGAGACTCCAACTAGATAGGGAAGAAGCAATCACTCACTATGCAGCGCAGGCAAAACGACGCCGGCTCACTTTCAATCAAGGGCTTAAAGAAAAGTGACTGGAAAAAGGTATGTTAGTGCTGAGATAGGACAACAGATTCGACACTAGGAAGGACAAGAAATTTCAACCCAGATGAGAAGGGCCATTCATCATCAAGAAGCGCTATGACAACGGCATATATAAGCCGATGGAAGCAAATGGGAGAATTCACAAGACTAGGGTTCATGGATGGAGACTGAAAAGGTATTTTCTTAGGTTTGATCCAGAATTCATGCTACGCATTCCAGAGAAGGGCGAACCCTCTAACTCCACAACTAAAGATGCAGAGGAAGGGCTAGAAGCATGAATGCCTCTAGCCAAAAGGGGAGGGCTATTGATGGACGATTTTTGGAACTAAATAAAAAAATAAAAAAATGTATTTTTCCCTCGCCGAAGCTGTAGTGACACCATCAGGAGGTTTAAGCAATGCCCTGGCCAACCTCGCCGAAGCTGTAGTGACACCATCAGGAGGTTTAAGCAATGCCCTGTCCAACCTCACGGCCCTAATTCGTCCATACCCTAGTCTCGTAGGCCTCCATCTCTCTCTTCCCCTCATCCATTCCATTTTTCTCTCCCTCTCTCTCTTGCTCACAGCCAAGGTGATGGTCACAGGTTGCAGATGGCCCGGCGCTGTTCATCACAGCCCGCAGGTGGTCCGGATAATCCTCTCTCTCCATCTCCCTCGTTGCCTACCAATGTACAATCTCTCTCTCTCTCTCTCTCTCTCTCTCTCTCTCTCTCTCTCTCTCTCTCTCTCTCTCTCTCTCTCTCTCTCTCTCTCTCTAATATCCTCTCTCTCTCACCCCCCCCCCCCTACTGGCCACCCTCGGCCAGGAGCGGCCTCGAGCAGACCACCCCCCTTCTCTCAGTTTCTCTCTAGCGCTTCCGCTACGTTGAGCTCATGGCCGCATGTGAACTCTCTCTCTCCCTTATTCTTATCCACACTCATCCCGCCCCCCTCTCACACTCCATCCCTCGCTCTCTATGCAAGCCTATAACACGAAGATATTCCCTCTCTCTCCCCCACCCGCTCATCTCACCCTTCCCTTGGCCTCACTATCTCTCCCTTGGCCCGCTAATATTCTCCCTCTCTCCCCACCCCATTGACTCTTCCCCCCCTCCTCTCGTCCTTGAGCCACCAAACAGGAAGGGATGATATCCCCCCCCCCCCCCCTCTCTCTCTTACCTCATGCCCCCCCTTACCCCACTTCATTGCCAAAGAAATCCCCCCCCTTCCCTCGCTCTCTTGTCGAAGACCCACCAAAGAACCCCCCCCCCCCCCCCCCGCAATTTCTCTCTCTCTCTCTCTCTCTCTCTCTCTCTCTCTCTCTCTCTCTCTCTCTCTCTCTCAGGCATGTGAAGACGCAAGAAAAGGCCTCCTCTCTCTCTCTCTCTCTCTCTCTCTCTCTCTCTCTCTCTCTCTCTCTCTCTCTCTCTCTCTCTCTCTCTCTCTCTCTCTCTCTCTCTCTCTCTCTCTCTCTCTCTCTCTCTCTCACCCCTCGTTACGGCTCCAGCTCGCGTGGCGGATAAGGCTCTCTCCCACTCTCTCTTATCCACACACACACACACACACACACACACACACACACACACACACACACACACCCGCCTCATCCTCTCCCTCCCTCACACTCTCTCTCTCTCTCTCTCTCTCTGTCTCTCTCTCTCTCTCTCTCTCTCTCTCTCTCTCTCTCTCTCTCTCTCTCTCTCTCTCTCTCTCTCTCTCTCCTCATCCCCTTCTCTCCCTCGCACTCTGCACACGGCTCTAGCCCGCAGGTCTCTCTCTCTCTCTCTCTCTCTCTCTCTCTCTCTCTCTCTCTCTCTCTCTCTCTCTCTCTCTCTCTCTCTCTCTCTCCTCTCTCTTCTCTCTTCTCTCGGCCTGTGACGACGCAAAAAAATTCACTCTCTCTCTCTCTATACACACAACACATTCACACACACCACACACACACACACCCTCTCTCACACACCATCCCCCCCCCCCCCCCCCCCCATCCCTCATCCTCGCGTAGCCTGGTCGCCAGCCCAAAAAAAAAGAACTTAAAAAAAAAACAATATATATTATATACATAATAAGCCATGTTCCCACGCACGCTTGCGCACACACATACATATACAAATACACATATATACACTCACGCTTACGCACTCGCACGTACACACACACGTCCGCCCACACCCGCCCATGCATACACACACACACACACACACGCATATACGCACCACAAATATAAAAAAAACCAAAGGATTCCATGACTACGACGACAACGAAAAAGAAGGAGGACCCAAAGCACGCGCCACCGACAACAAAAGGAGAAATGCGCCGAAGGCATGCCCCTGCCGACCCCGAAAAGAAGTAGACGCTACACCGACGCACCGGCATTACACCATTCGTTGGCATCACGCAACCACGACCCCATTTTCTGTAAATTGTAGGTTATGTTCATCATTTTTTCAGTTTTCACCCAAGCCTTGTAAAATTAGGGGGCATACTCTAGCAGACCTCCCTACTTTAATTATGTCAGTAGAGCTACCATAGCTTCTTCGAGGTTGTGCCTCCACCAAACCTCTTTAAAAAAGCATCCCTTAACACATCCCATGCATTCTTGGTAGGCTGAGGCAATGCATTATACTAGGACTTGGCCTCTACTTTCATCAGTTGAGGAAAAATTCTAAGTTGTGAAGCGTCATCATCTTTGTTGGAGACGACACAAGCAATGTCGAAATCATCCAAAAAGTCGGTGGTGAGATCTTCTCCCTTCTTTCCACTGAACATGGGGAAAGAAACACTTGCCATGGTAGTGACTCAGGAAATTACAAACCTTTTTTTCTTAGATTATTACATTAACAATAGTAGCGGCTCATAGCGGCTTTTTACAGGGTTGTGTGGATAGGTTAAAACAGGATAAAGATAGAAACATTAAAGGAATGATGGTAATCCAATATAGGGAGAATGATAGGGTTTGGGGAATTGTGGATTTCTCCTAGTACCGCCGCACCAAATAGGTATACGATCTTCTGTTGGTAGAAGATTTTCCTATCTACACAGATATTCACATGCATATGCTGCAGGAATCTGAACGGGAATGCTGTCGGCCCGTTTTCCATCAGGCACAGAGGGTGGAATACTTACTTATACTCTTACCGTGCCAACGTTGATGAGTCGGCACATCCACAAGAGGTCGTCGCTTTCATGGGCTCTACCTTTCCCTCGTTGCTCAGCACGTACAGGGTGATGGCGACGCGTCTGACCACTCCCAGCCTCTTGGCTAGTAGCAGTTGCAGGTAATTTTTGTAGTCGGTGTGTTGCATGAATTCTACTCCATTCAGCTGCACCTCGTCCCTAGCCCACTGGGTTTCACCCGTGGTAGAGAGCTTCTTCAGGATAAGTTGTACAGGGAGAGGAGGAAGATCCTCTACCTGTCTTCCAAAACAATGAGAGAAGTAGCCGAACCACTCTTTCCTAGAACATGGGAATCTTCTTACCACTTCTTCTTCAGGATTGTCGAAGTGGATTGGTAGCACTCGCATGCGTCGTGCAAATTGGTAGGCTACCTTCCGCCGCTTAGCTTTGGATGACTTCCTCTTTGGCAAGCTGGGTACAACCCGGCTTTCTGAGCTTGAAGCACTTGCTTGGCCAGATGCTTCTCCCTTAGAGGTCATGTGTTTCCAGACTGGCTTAACTTCTCCTTACCTTTGTCTCGAGCAGCCCCTTTAGGCCACTTTGGAGTAAAGGTTATAACTTTAACTGCAGTTTCTTTAGGGAAAAGAGGCCTCACCGTTTTCTTTCCTTCTTTGATGTGAATGACTTCTTCGCGATGAATGTCGATGTAGACGATTTCAGCCCTTTCGCTGCCTTTGTTTTGATGGCACTCATTGACAGTGTGTTTTGGTTGACAACAGTGATGGCACTTCACCGATCTCCCACTTGATGCTCTCAATTTTTGGTTAGAACGAGCAACACGAGATGGAGAATTTACCTCTTCAATACTGATGACACTGCAGCCTGGCAGTAGTACTTCAATGAAGGCGGCTAGTGACTCCTTCATCTCCTCTTCTTCCGTCCTCCAGGTAGAGAACTCCTTCGGCCATTCGTCCATGATTGATAGTGGGTGTCACTTTCAGCAATGTAAACTGAAGGGTCTTAGAAGCCCTCCTCAGTGGGGGCACCAAATGATGGGAGCAAAGAGAACCTCAAACCCGGACGGCCTCTAAAACGCCGGGGGCCGAATGGCACGCCTTGAGCTTGTCACGGTAAAGCGAAAAGGGGGCACCACCTTGCTTTGAGCGGCTAGGACGCAGACCACAATGATATGAACACCGCAAACTTACACATACACACACACACACACACACACACACACACAGATTTTCAAATGAAGAAAGCCCTCGGGGGTGTGAGGGAGAGTTATTTCTGCAGTATTTACAATGACCTTCCTTCCAGCGAGGCGGCACACCGTGGTGATAGAGAGGTAGGGAGAAGAGATGGTGCAAACTACTTGGTGCGTTCTCTAAGACGACTCAATCATTGTGAAGCTTGCTACCAAGAGCATGTATACGTGTGTGCATCTACTGATAGCCGTTTTTTCGGCTCTCATAAAATAATTTTAAGAAGCCACTTCACCCCACAAAAACACCCTAGAACAATGACTAGGCTCGCTTTTTCATTATAAATAGTGTGCGTGTGTTTAGGTTTTTATCATATTTTTTCATATCAAATCATTGAGTGAGTCATTGGGCTAGGATACCAAAAAAATAAA
Organism: Adiantum capillus-veneris; assembly: GCF_014529385.1. Classification (NCBI taxonomy): domain Eukaryota; kingdom Viridiplantae; phylum Streptophyta; class Polypodiopsida; order Polypodiales; family Pteridaceae; genus Adiantum; species Adiantum capillus-veneris. The sequence continues at coordinate 50,637,056 of NC_140935.1, read as the reverse complement.
TTTATAATATTACGGTCCTCTTTACATGTAAATATTTTATCAAATAAAGGACCTACATATAAAGGGTTTTTTGTATTTATATAAATATACATTCCTAGGTGTACGTTATCAGGCCTAAGTATGCTAGCTTCCATCACGTGTCATTCCTTATCCATATTTTACTATCATTCTATCACTTAAGCTCAACTCACACAAGCCTTGAAAAACCTTTATGTGACTTCATCGTAAAAATTCACCAATAACGTTATCACCTCCGTCATATTTTTTCCCATCCCTCCCAGTTAAATATTCACAAGTACATAGATTTCATCTTCAAATAAATTCCTTAAATCACTCAAAGTAGAGAATAATTGAGGGTCCCTTCTCTCATGATTTTTCTCCTTTTATTTTATATATATTTTTCCACCATGCATCCCATGTGTCCATTTTTCATGACTAGCTAGCCTATCTTCTTACCCCACAAGTATATATTATATTTGATACTTATCATATACCATACATGTGTGCAAGCTCCTTGGAAATATTAGGTCATGGTTGATGTATGGGGGGCTCACTTGGAAGACTACAAAGGAAAAACAATCAAATAGTGGCCCACTTCAAGCTTTATTAGGTGCTGCAGGGACATCTTTTTGCTCGAGTTTTGGCACCTTCTTATGATCCAAATTTGAGGATACTTCCAAAAGGAAAAACGTAGCTTGTGAGATGTAGTATTTTTCATTATTGTTTCAAAAATTTTTGAAGTCAAGGGCGATTTTACATGAAATTTCTGGCCGACTTCAAAACTGCCACCTCATACACCCAAAAAATCTTCTTATTTCTCTCACCCTTCCACACACCTACTCACTCTTACACACTCCTCCCTCTCCTTCCCACTCCCATGTCCTAATTCACCCTCTTCACCATTGCCACTTCTCTCACACCTCCATAGCCTTCATCCTCCATTTCTATACCCTATGTGTCCCCCTTTCTCTCTACATATATGTCCATATTACCATACTCTCTTCAGCTTTGTAAAGAACTTCAAAAAATCAGAAAAAATCCAAGGTTAACCTCTACAAATGAAGGCTTTTATCATGAATTTTCCAAGGTTTGAAGATAACATAGCTTCATCGACACGCGCTACTTCGCCATCCTAACCGCTTCTTCTACCGGTGTTGTAAAGAGGTGAATGTCAACTTCTCCAAAGCTTCAACCTCTCTTCACAAGCTCATCCCTTCTCTAACTTTTCTCATCATATATCTCACCATTTGGTGAATGATTTTGTAAATATTTTTTAGTGATAATTACTAACTACTAACCACTAACCTTATTGTAAAATGCACCCTCTACTAAAGTAGACACTCCCAAATTATTCACTCAATCCCTCTCTCCTTTCATCCTCAATAATTCTCTTCCCTTGAGACCACATCCATGTGATTCAAAGGATAAGAGAGACCCACCTTCATTTAAAAAAATAAAATATGCATAATCTTTGATTTCTTCAAATAAACTTGATTAGGTCTAATCCTAATCGGGGCTTCTAAAACCTATAAATAGAGCCCTTCTCTCCCTTGTAAATCACCACATGATCACACTACACCACACCATTCTCAACACATAACACACCACTCTTCAAGCCTAGTTGTGTAGAGTGTGTGCATTGTGAGTGCTCTATTCCATCACTACACATAGGTGCATGGAGAAGCTTGAAGTTAGTTATGCCATCTAGAGGAGTGGAGTGATGCCATACTCTTCATCACACTTGTAGCCTACTCTTCTGTATAAATAATATTTATAGTTTTGGGTGCAATTGTATGCTGCAACTACGACTCTTCTCTCCAAATTGACTTGATAAGTTTTCTCATCAGGTGGTTGAAGATATATTGTCCTTGAAGTTTGTTGTGCCATTTCATGCTTGGTGGTTTGAGGGCTTGTTGAATTGTTTGCCTAAAAGGTCAATTGTAAGAGGGTGCTCGGTGAGAGGGCTCCCGTGACCCTAAGACAATTTGTGTATTGGCAACAAGGTCAAGTTTTTTGTTGTCTCTCTATTTCTCATCAAGCTTTGTGTGCATCTAGTCTTTAAGGCTAAGACTGAGTTGCTCAAGTTGATTTGTGCTCTTTACCTCTCTCTGGCGTGGTGAATGATTGTGTTTGGTGTGTGTGGCTATCTTGCATTCCCCTCTCTTTGTGTGTTTGAGTACAAGGAGATATCACGTGCATCCTAGTTCACATCTACAACTAGGTGGTGCCCCTTTTCTTGTTTGTTTTCTGGCTGTGGGTTGTTGTTGTCTCTGGTTGTGCTTGCCCCAGCCCCAATTGAGCATCACGGGAGCCTCGAAGGGTGTTTAGAGGCCGCTCTTCTTGTTGCACGCCCTGGACTGCCTCAAATTGGTGCCCCCACTGAGGACGAGCGGTTGTGTTAGCATACACAAGGTAAGTCTTCAAAAACTATTTGTGTTTACATGAACAATCCACCACCTCCTAATCCTGCTCATGAAATTCAATTTCATCAATTTCATTGGGTGCAAGGGATTAGGATAAATGTTCGCATTGATAGAAAAATCTTTTTTCAACAACGTATTGTATTCCTCTTTGGTGCTGAATCATTAAGAGATATTCTACAATCTCCAAATCCTATTATACTCCCGCTTGTAGACTATAATGTCTCATTTGATGTACATGTGTTTATCTTGTTTTAGCTAGGTTAATGAATCAAGAGGACTTGTATCTTACATTCATTCCTTTGGCTAGACAAGACGTGCATGTGATAGTTGGCACAAAGTTACAATTTCAACGTGTAGAAATGTTTGAGGTAGTCCTTAGGAAAGATGCTAGCACTTGGTTTGACTCTTTGCCTGAGGAAGTTAAGGGTAATTACACAGAAGTTTTGAATCGTTTCAAGAAATACTTCTTTGATCCCCAAAACACTCAAAAACTATAGCAAGACATTGTTTCTCATAAGCAAAAAGACTTAGATGACTACTACTTGTACAAGCAAGAGTTTCTACATCTTTGGGCTCTATGGATACGAAATGTTGCTAGCCCTGGTGATGGTGCAGAATTTCTAAAGAAGGAGAGGTTCATAGCCGGACTCTTTCCTCACCTTAAGGTAAAAGTTGAGGCGGGTGCACCTGCTACCTTTGATGCAGCTGAAACTAGGGCTACTGAGAAATATAGGAAACTCAAGTGCTTAAGGGGGGAGGTTCCAATAGAAGGTCTTAGACCCAAAGGTAAGTCACCATTAGGAGATTTCGGAGGTCTTTTGGAGGGCCTTTTGGAAGAGAGAGCTCCTCCAATGAGAGAAGAGCCTACGTTACGTAGAAAAATAGATTGATATTAACAAAAATATAAAAGGTGTCCCTCTCCTCATTTAATAATCTAGTGGTCCTTGAAGACGATCACTCTCTTTCATTTATTGCGAGCACCTTTTTCAGAAGGTAGATGCGATGCATTTGATACGGCTTACGTCATCCCTAGAAGTCAAAAAGTCACAAAACTATCAAGTGGTGGAAAATTTTGAAACTTTTGACACTGTCAATGCGTCCGGAATGCCCAAATATCCTACAAATGAATGTCCAATTGCCTCGCTCCGAAATCCAAAGAGGCAAAAAAATTTGAAAACCCCTAAAAGAACATTTTACTAACGGTGCGCGAGGGGGCATTCCAAAATTTTGGAATGCCTCCTCACGTGCCGTTAGTAAAAAGCCCCTTTTTTCCTCTTTTTAGGGAGCTTTTTGAGAGGAAAATGTCAAAAAAACCTCTAAAAAGAGGCTTTCTAGAAAGGTAAATGTCCAAAAACCACTAAAAGGACCTTTGTACTAACGGCGTGCATGGGGGGCATTCTAGAATTTTAGAATGCCTCCTCGCGCGCCTTAAGTAAAAAGCCCATGTTTTGGGGTTTTTTGACAATTTTTTGCCTCTCCGGATGTCGGAATGAGACAAGTAGACATTCGTTTTTAGGATATTTTGGCATTCTGGATGCATTGGTGGTGTCAAAATCCTCAAAATCTATCACTATTTCACAGTTTATGACTTTTCAAGTTTCAGTGATGACGTAAGCTGCATTGAATGCGCTGCACCTGCCTCCTGAAAAAGACGCTCGTATTAAATAAAAAAGTGATCGTTTTCAAGGACGATTGGGAATATAAATCTACTTTTTAGAGTGTCTGGTTGTCCTTTTGGACGTACTTACAAGGTGCAAATGCATTTTAAAAAAAGTTTCTAGAGAGAGAAATACAATTTCTTACAAGGCCCTCCAAATGACCTCCAAAATTTTCTAATGAAGCATCAACATCTAAGGAGCTTCCTGAGGTAGCGGCGGAAGTGATTGAGAAGTTAGATGAATCTTTAAGCAGCCTGTCAATTCACCTTGCACAAGCTGTAGGTCCAAAGGGACAAGCAAAGAAGTCTGAAGAGCGAGATCCACGACCTAGGAGAGTCTTGCAATGTTGGAATTGCGGTGATTCTGGACATGGGATGTATAATTGTCCTTGGCCCCATGGGGAGCCAGGGAGACCTAACTTGAATGACCCAGTGATGAATGCAGGTGAAGGAACTAGTCAGCAACCACGACTTCTACAAAGGCCAAATGGAGCAAGACCACCTCCACAAGGAACAGAAGGAGTTCCACCTTTTCTAGATCCAAATGTGCATGTGGTAGAGGTGACAAATTCAAATGAGGTTGACATGGAAGCAAATGGCATTAAGCGTGGCCGAGGAAAAGGTAAGGAGAAAGAAGGAGTTACATTACAAAGTGACCATGGACGAGAAAAGAAGGCATAGGAGACCAAGGAAGCTAAGAGGACTTGATGTCGTATCAACCTCCAAGACTTCCCTCTTGGACATGGTATGGATCCATACAACCTATTGGAAGACATGAGAGGTAACTGTTATGGAATTAATATTTTATTATTTGTTGCACTCAAGTGCTCTTTTATGAGCTTTGGCCATTTATGACCAGCCGGCCAGTTTGTACTCAATTTGATCATTTAAGAAATCTATAAATGAAATACGTGCAAGAGGGAAATGGTCACTCTTGCACGGGGGGAGATTTCACCCAGTGCTTGCGTTGTTCTTCTCTCCTCTTCCCTCTTCTCGCTTGCCGTGCCGACGTAGCACTCCGCTCTAGGAGGTGCGCATGCATGCGTTCTTCCACTCTCTCCATCTCTCTCCGTTTGCATACGTCGTGGTTATGTGCTATGCGAGTCGGCAGGTACGTAGATTTGGTCGTTTATGTCTTGCTATGTGCTATTTTCTAGTGTTTTGCAGGGCGCTCTACGCTTCCGGCTGTAGGAGTTGGTCATAAATGGCCAAAGCTCATAAAAGAGCACTTGAATAATAAAATGTACAATGTATATAATTTCATTCGCATAGGCCTAGCTCAGTCCCACTCTTTTTCCACATGTCAGCTGCAACAAATAATAAAACATCAATTCCATAAGAGTAAGGGTCCTAATCTCTCATGGCCTCGGTTTCTTGCATTATGCCCACAAGTTAGGAGGGATTTAACAAAGGCAGTTAGCACTAGGAGAAAGTTAAAAGAGAGTGTGCCTATTGTAAAAATTGCACATGTTGAAATGAATGAGGATATTACACCTGTGCAAGATTGTTACATCAAAGGAAGATTGGTTAGGAAAGGTCTAGTGGATGGGGGTGCACAAATTTGCATCATGACAGAGGGGCTCATGCAAAGACTAGGCATGCACATCCATGAGACACCTGAAATTAAAGTCAAGATGGCAAACAATAGCAAGGCTAGGTGCGTAGGCATTTGTAAAAATGTTTTTGTGGAGGCCTTTGGCATTAAGAAGGCAGTGGATTTCTATGTCATGTCTACCAAAGGAAATGGTTACCCATTTATCCTAGGAAGACCATGGCTAATGAAAATGCGAGCTTTGCAGGATTGGGAGAGTGGAAAGCTAATTTGCAGGAATGAAAATCATAAGAAGGTTTTATTTGACATGAAGGAGCAACGCCAAGAGGAGCTCCATGAAGAATCATCTCAAAGTGAGACGGAGGAAGGCTGGACCGACAGCACCTCAGAAGGAGAAAGTAGCGGTAGCATTACTGAAGAGGAGTCTTCCATTGAAGTCATGGGGGTAAGGTTTAAGACAAACAACCAGGAGACCTCTGGCCCAGGTTTGGAAGAGGTAGGTTCCCAAGAGAAACAAAAAGTGGAAGATGAAGGAATGCTAGAAGGTATGTTGTCTAAAACACTTACAAAGGATGAAAGAGTGTTATGGAATTGATATTTTATTATTTGTTGCAGCTGACAGGTGGAAAAAGACTGGGATCGAGCTAGGCCTATGCGAATGAAATTATATACATTGTACATTTTATTATTCAAGTGCTCTTTTATGAGCTTTGGCCATTTATGACCGGCCGGCCAGTTTGTACTCAATTTGACCATTTCAGAAATCTATAAATGAAATACGTGCAAGAGGGAAATGGTCACTCTTTCACGAGGGGAGATTGCACCCAGTGCTTGCGTTGTTCTTCTCTCCTCTTCCCTCTTCTCGCTCGCCGTGCCGACGTAGCACTCCGCTCTAGGAGGTGCGCCTGCACGCGCTCTTTCACTCTCTCCATCTCTCTCTGTTTGCATACGTCGTGGTTATGTGCTATGCGAGTCGGCAGGTACTGATAGCCATTTTTTGGCTCTCTGTAATTTCCATAGTGAGTTATCTCACCCTATCAAATCACTCAAACAGTGTGGTTACCCTCACCCTTTCACTGTATATAGGCGCGTGTGAGTTAGGGGATAAAATAAAAAACTCTCAAATAGCTAGTCATTGGGCTAGTTGAGCCAAAAAAATAAAAATAATAAAAAATATAAGTATATTATGGCCCATGCGTATGTAAATATTTCTTTGTATATAGGACCTAAATAAAAGATTTTTTCATAATTATTTTGGTATTTATTTAAATATTTCTACCTAGGTGTGTGTTATTTATGCTCTGTACATTGCCTCACCATTACCACAATTTTTCTTATCATTTTTCATACTCTTTATTCCATATAGAAATATTTTCATGTAAGCTTCTCTTATATTTGGTGTAACTCCACCCCAACAAAAATCCAAAAAAACTAGTTTTATTTATGTGTATATTTTTTCACTAGTGTGATTTTTCCCTTCCTACATCTATTTTGTTTTTTTTTTCTAAAAAATTAGAACACCAAAAATATTTATCTTTTTATGGTAGCCTGATAATGAGAGAGATTTCTTTTGACCCCTTTATATTTTTTCCACTTATATTATTTATATTTGACATGTACATATTTTTTAGACCCCTCAATATTTGATTTTCTTAGTTGTACTATTCACTTATGTCATGATCTCAACAATATCTTCAATTATAGACCTACCAAATAAGGTCAAGGGTAGGTGGCATACATACATGCACTATGGAGGGCTCACTCTTGGAGGTATTCAAAAGAATCATCCAAAGAAGGACCCCACAAGGACTTTGTGCAGTGGAAAAAAACAGTCGGTTTTGCTGAATTTTTAAAGTTCACTTGCTCTCTGAATTTGAAAAGGTGATACAAACAAAAGTTGTAGCTCGTGGGATGAACTTTTGCCTCAAATTGTTTCATATTTTTTTGAGCTACGAGCTGTGAGCTATGATTTTATTAGTGGACCCCAGTTTTCCCATGCTATGCAGCCACACTCTCTCTTCCACTTTATCATTTTCCTCTTTCACACACACTTCTCCACTCATCATCCCCACCCCTCTCACCACTCCTCTCTGCACCCTACTCACCTTCTCCTCAACCTTGAAGAATAAGAGAAACCATGGTGAACTCATACCTCCCACACACAATTCCATTCCAAAATTGACCACCTAGTCTCATTTTTCCTCCTCCAAATTACCCATATCTATCAAAAAACCACAAAATTCAGCCTCTTCTCTTAAAAGACAGCATCATGGTGGTTGATTACTCAGATTCAATTACCTTGTCTCTCAAGGAAGGTCAAGAGTGGAGAAAAAATGTACCGTCAAAGCTAGTGGACCGTCAACAAGCGTCAAAATTGGCCCTACTCAAGACACTTGGAGCATCAACCTTGTAAGAAATCCACCTTTTCTTACCTCTTAAGAGTTTTTCTTCCTTATTTGTATCCTACATGGATACTCCCATTGTAAATATCCAATTCCATTTGTAAATTAATACTAACTCTACTAACACTAACCCACTATGAAAAGTCCTATCACCTCCATTTCTCTCCTCTCTCTTTCCCCACCAACTTCTTGATAATTCCAAGCAAAAGAAATTAGGTAAATTGCTGAAAATCTAACCCAACCATGGTTAGAGGAGTAACCCTAGCCTTCAAAATTGCTATAAAAGGAGGGTGTAGCTAGCACAAAAAAGAAGAAGAAAGAGCACTATGCTATAGCTTGAGAAGCCAAGCTCAACCTCTTGAGAAGGAGCTCTTGAGTGGAATCTCATTGGCATTAGGCATATGTATGTGTTGTATTAGGGGTGATTAGCAAGGGAACTCTATGCCATTGTAAGAGAGAGTGATCATTCAATTGAGAGTAGGAAAGCTATCATTTCTCCTACTAGTGTAAGCCCAACATTTGCTAAATCAAGGAGGGTGAATTTGGACTAAGCACGGATACCTTGTCTCCCTTCCAACGTGAAGTCATGGACAATAATGATGTGTAAGTGTCTTGGTGTTTTATTTAAGTTCTTGATAGCTTGTCTCCGGGTATTGTTATCAATTTAGCCATAAATCCCACATGCTGTAAGAGGGCGACAGGGTGGAGAGGACTCCCTTGGCCTTAAGACAGTGATTGGGGTGGCTTTTTTCTTGTGATGTGTTGTGGTGTAATTTACTCAGGCTATGTTGAACAAATACTAATCTCACTTTGATTGGTCATGACAGATTTGTAAGAAGGCATTAGTGCAACAAGCACCCCCTTCCCCCTTCTCTCTCTTTCTTACATATATATATTTATGTTTGCTTGATCATTAACGATACACTTCAAAGCAGCCCGAGCACCATCTCTCTCTCTCTCTCTCTCTCTCTCTCTCTCTCTCTCTCTCTCTCTCTCTCTCTCGTGTTTTAGTTTGTGAGAGTGTTCCATTGGTGTTTGGGTTAGTGTAAATTCCTTGCTTGTTTGTGGGTTGCTCTAACGATTCTCCTCTTTTGCATCTTAGTTCGCTCTTAAACTAGGTGGTGCCCCTTGTGTAGTTTGGATTTGGCTGTGGGTTTGTTGTTTTTGTTTGTGTTGTGTTGTGCCCCAGCCCCATTGAGCAGCATGGGATCCTTCAAGGGTGTCTAGAGGTTGCTCTTCTTGTTGCCCGCCCCGGACCGCTTCAATACGTAGATTTGGTCGTTTATGTCTTGCTATGTGCTATTTTCCAGTGTTTTGCAGGGCGCTCTACGCTTCCGGCTGTAGCAGTGGTATCAGAGCCAGCGAAACACTCCTGGTCGTATGATTATCACGCCTACAAAGAGGATCGTCATAAGCATACCGTAGAGCTAAGTTAATTTATTTCACAACTTCTATTGATCATGATGTTATCGGTCAGATTGAATGAAGTTTATCATATATATATATATATTTATTTATTTACAAAAAGATTTATTATGAAGACTACTTTAATCATCGTCTTAACTAGATCTCATGTAGACTAGTTTAATTAGGATCCAATTATATTTAATAAAAGAGTCATGTTTGATTAAGAGAATTAGTTAATTCTGCATAAGCCAAGCGCGGACAAAGATCAAGAAGCTGGGGCTTGAGAAGCTCTAAAAAGAGTCAAAAGGTAGTATGTCCTTTGCTAGGAAATCTAGTATGAGACCAAGAGCCTTTGGATTGTTTGGGTAGATAAGGTAGAAGGGGGCACATGCCATTAACAGAGAAAGTAAGAGAGAGGTTAATATTTGAACACTGTCAAGTAGGATAAAAGGGAACTTTAGGGCAATGGCGGCCTGTCAGGACAATGTTCTGTCGCATTAGCAAAGCCAATGGAGCAACACAAGGACCAACATCTACCACCAAATGGAGTCAATGTCATCAGCAGACAACAATTTTGACACCGGCAACACAGCATGCTTGCCGTCCGACCACGTCCAAATTGGCTGGCAACGCCTGCAATTTTTATTTCTTTTTTTTAATGGCACGCAGCCCTTTTCTTCTACGGCGCAGCCTACCTTGCACCTCCCCTTTGCAAGTCAAAGTTTTGCATGGCGGCGACACTTCCGTTGCAGAGTTGCTCTCCTCCTCTACGTCTCTCTCTCTTTCTCTCGCGCTGACTGCAGCTCAACTCCCCCTCTTCTCACTTTCCCCCAGACAGTTGCATGCACCATCCAACCCAACCCCTTGTGCCCCCCTCTTGCGGCCATGCCAGTGCCATCAGTGAAAATACTGGCTATGGACCAATCCAGCGCCAATTTCATGCAAAAGCGGGTGTCGCAGTCCCAGTCACGCAACTAACCCTCTATGCAACGTGCAGGACCACTAGCCTACTTACACTCCTACGACGAGTGACCTACGTATAGGTGCAAATCGGAGACTGGAGTCCACAGGGTCGTCGTGAGGGACACGCAGGGCATCCGGCCACCAACAACCGACCCCTAATTCCACTAGGTCCACGGCCCAACATCATGTGCGACTGATAGCTATCAGCGCATGAGTTATTCTCTGCCACTCAAACCATCTCTCTCTCTCTCTCTCTCTCTCTCTCTCTCTCTCTCTCTCTCATTTTGTGAACAGAAACACACGCATGGAGAACCCTTTTTTGACTATCGGCTGTCATCCACAGCTAGCAGTCATCAAAACTCTGTGTCTCTCACTCTCTCTTTCCCCCTCCTAGTCAAACTACCTACTCACCCCCCGTCTCTCTCTCTGGCGTAGCCGCTGCACAACCATCATTACAGATAAATCATCCGTCTTTCTCTCTGGCCTACGGGCAGATTTCTCTCTCTCTACCCCTTGTTTCCACCAACCCTCTTGCTTTTCCCCCCCCACCCATCAACCCACCTCTGCATGGTAGTGCACAGAAGTGCCTGTTTACATGGCGGTGAGCCCCTCCTTTTGGACTATAGTTTGCCCCTCCACCTACAGACAGCCCCGGTCGCCCCTCCTGTTGATGGTGGCCACTCGCGACCTGCCGGTTTATTTGTTTTATTATGATTTTCTGCTTTTTTTCGGCTCTAGTTAGCACAAACAATACCACACTCACGCTCTCTCTCTCTTTGTGTTGCCAATCCCTAATGAGCAAGCTTCACATCAACCTTCAAAGTCTACCTATACTAGAATCATGCAGACGTTCCCCCACTTGCACTCTCTTCTGCTGGCACCTTGAAAACCTATACCCTACGAGAGACAACATCTATGAGATATAGACATGTTTGAGCAGCAGGGCATCAGCAACATCAGAACGATGCCGCTGCTGGCTATTCCAAGCCTCGACAGGGGCATGTTGAGGTGGCGGTGGACATCGTGCACTTCCTTGGCTTGCTAAATGGTAGAAGAGATGCATGTGCGTCACTTGTCAGAGAGAGGAATGCATGTTCAATGAGGGTTGCATTCCTTGAAAGCATCGTTCTTCACTTAACCTCATTTAATTTTTTACCCCACATTGTATTGGATACAAAGAATTCTATCAGTTTGTTCCCATAGGCCTTTGGCAACCAAATAATAAAACACTTCATTTCATTTCGCTCTCTCTTTCCTTTCACACTACGATTCCTTATAAAGACGAACATAGACGAAGCTCTTCAATAAGCATGCACTAGCTTTTTGGAAATCACCGGGCTATAAAGCATATTCGGACATCGACAAAGCTCCTCAGCGGCTAGCTTCCTGCGTCAACAGTGCCTGTTGCCGACCCTCTCGGGCATTGAGATGATCATGATGATGATGATTTCAGTTTGACGATATTATTTTCAGTCTTTTAATTTAATTTTTCACTACACTTCATTTTATTTTGTATCCGGTATTGTATTAGATCCATGAAGATTATACGAGTTTGACCCCATGGCTTTTTACAGACGAGTAATATAGTTTCTTCGCCCTTGATGCAATACTTTTTGCAACAACGCTAGAGCATTGACGATGACGATGATGATTTTATTTTGTACCCAAACTAAATGTCCTTTAGTGTATTTTAATTTCTTGAACTTTGTAAATTCCCCAGTACCTCTTTTTCTTGCTTTGATGAACAGTCACAAACTTCCACAAGTTTAGTGTAATTACCAACGAAAGCTTTAAAATATTTGACCTAATACTGCACGAGTTTCAAGTCTGCACTTATTTCCAGTGATTAGCACAGAGTGTATTTTTCTAGCCCTGTCAAAGATTACAAGACAACATGCGAACCATAACAGTAATGGTAATAATGGGCACAAGGATATTATCTCTCTCTTCCTCTTTAGAAAATCTCGATAGTACACTTTACAAAGCGGCTCGAAGAATGCAATCTAAATCCTCCTTAGGGAATGACACACTCACTAGGGTATTGGGTGTACGACTCATCACTACCATAGCCTTCTAGATTAGTAGAAAGACATATTCGGTAAGGTACCCACCTTTGGCCAAGTAACAAGCTGCTACACCAGCTACGCAAAAGATCTTGTGATCGCCATGTTTTTAACTAAAGACTGTTGTTGCTAATTCCATTCCTATAAATGCTCGGCCTATTATGCATGATGATGTTATATCAACCATTAGAATGAGGATCAAGACATGTAAGTAATTGTCTACTAGTTAAAAAGGAGAAAATTACTCTCTCCTCACTATCTGCATTTTTTCAATTATACCCATTAGCAATAATGTAATTTACTTCGATTTTCACTTTGATTACTCTACAATTATCCTAAACGTTGAATTATCAGGGTAGTAAAATTGTTGTTGCATATTACTCGATATTGTTCCATCTATTTGTTTCTGCATCCCACCCCTCCTAACATTTCTAATACTCATTGATAGAGGACTAAAATTATTGAGGGATATTTACTTTTGTGCAAGGATTTGATATCAATACCTTTCCATTAGGAGACCTCCTTGTAACCCATCAAAATAGTTATTCATGGAGCTTGGTATTGCTTTGTCATAAGACGACTATCCACTAGCTATCTCACCTTTGCACACCACTCAGCAAATTTATGTAGCACCTTCATTAGCCGTTTGTTTGTACTCAATCTTGCTTTCTTTCATTCTCTTTTACTAACAAATAATCCAACTTTGCATCAATTCTATCATCACGATTTTTCAAAATGTTAAAGCATTTACTGTACGATTATATTGTTCTTAAATTTAACAAGAAATTGTAAGTGCTTTGAGAGACTTTTGCAGATAAAGCTCAATACAATGCTAACATCTCAAAAAACCCTCCAGGTATGAAATTTATCAATAAGTTTAGAATATCATCGGTTACTTTTAGAAGAGGGAGCTTCTTTACTTGATTGCATATGTATAAGCTGCAACATCTATTGTTTCTAATATCATGGCTTGTACTTACTTTGATTGAAATCTTTACTGAGATGACTTAATTGTCATGCCATTACTTACATGAGCTCAGTTGGTGTGCCATGATCGCTAAAATTTGGTACATGCTTCCACATTCCACTCTATTCCAATTTTCATATCAAATAGGTCATTTATTTGTCACCTTTTTTTATGCCTTGCCTAGTCCATGGGTCACGGACACACAGATTCGCCGATTCAAGCAGTGTGTAGATACTCGTGCTGGTGCAGATCCGCCGATTTAGGCAGCACATTGATACATTCCGGATTCATGACTTTTACAAAATACCAAATGCAGATTCGTCGATTTAGGCAGCACGTCCTCTTTGTGCAGATTCGCCGATTTAGGCAGCACGTCTTATTGGTGTAGATTCACCGATTTAGGCAATACCAATCACAAAATCATGCTGCAGTGGCTGGCCACCACTGCAACTGGTATGATTTTGTTACCCGGGTACATAATGAAAGTGATTAGAATTTGGACTCATATTGAGGAATTGGAATTGGATTGGGATTTGGTATCTGGTGATTATTACGACAGTGTTTATGTGATGAGACTTGACATTATGAGATTGATGATGAGTGTGACCAATGATATCCTGATTCATCAGGGTATGACATATACTACTTATTCTAGTGGTATGGGACACTAGAATAGGTAGTATGTGGATGACGGTAGGCATAAGAAATATTGTCTAATTTTATGAATTTTGTTACTATTTGATACAGATTTCTAATCATTGTTTTTGACAAGTATTATTTGCAGATTTCTATCTTCGCAACTGAGGACACTTGCTTTCCAACGGAGAGGTATGTTATGGAATTGATATTTTATTATTTGTTGCAGCTAACAGGTGGAAAAAGACTGGGACCGAGCTAGGCCTATGCGAATGAAATTATATACATTGTACATTTTATTATTCAAGTGCTCTTTTATGAGCTTTGGCCATTTATGACCGGCCGGCCAGTTTGAACTCAATTTGACCATTTAAGAACTCTATAAATGAAATACGTGCAAGAGGGAAATGGTCACTCTTGCACGGGGGGAGATTGCACCCAGTGCTTGCATTGTTCTTCTCTCCTCTTCCCTCTTCTCGCTCGTCGTGCCGGCGTAGCATTCTGCTCTAGGAGGTGCGCCTACACGCTCTCTTTCACTCTCTCCATCTCTCTCTATTTGCATACGTAGTGGTTATGTGCTATGCGAGTCAGCAGGTACATAGATTTGGTCGTTTATGTCTTTCTATGTGCTATTTTCCAGTGTTTTGCAGGGCGCTCTACGCTTCCGGTTGTAGCAAAGAGAGGAGTTCAAAGGTGTGTTAAGGAAATTTCCTAGGCTTTTTGCTAAAGACTACACCGATGTGCATGGAGTAGATGCTGTTCAACACAAAATTGAGTTGAAGCCAGAGGCCACACCTAAGGATCAAAAGCTACGAAGGCTAGGAGTCATCAAGGAGCAGGCTTTACTCAAGGAGGTAAGAAAGCTCTAGCAGTAGGTTTCATTTATCCAGTGGAGAATTCAGAGTGGGTCTCTCCCGTTGTTGTCACTCCTAAGAAAAACGGCAAGTGGAGGGTGTGTGTGGATTACCGTCCACTCAATGAGGCAACAAAAAGAGATCACTTTCCCCTCCCATTTCAAGATGAGATACTAAATGAGGTAGCTGCTCATGAGAAGTACATTGTGTGTGATGGCTACTCAGGTTACTTTCAAATAGGTATCGCATTGGAAGATCAATTGAAAACAACCTTTATCACTCCTTGGGGTTGTTATGCTTTTAGAGTCATGCCATTTGGTCTGACAAATGCTCCTGCAACATTCCAACGTTTCATGAACATGGTGTTTCAAGCATTCTTTGGAAAGTCAATTAGGGTGTTCATTGATGATTTTTGCATTTATAGCTCAAAATCATTGCATCTACAAAGGGTAGAAGAAGGTTTAAAGAAGCTCTACGACATGGGAGGTCAACTCAACCCCGACAAATGTCACATAGGTGAGGATGAAGTGATCTTGCTTGGTCACAAGGTTTTCTATAAAGGCATTGAGGTGGATCCTTCAAAGGCAAAGGCTCTTATTGAGCTCCCTCACCCAAGAATCTCAAAGAGGTCATCTCATTCATTCAAAAGGTGAAGTATATGTCACGCTTTATTCACTTAGCTTCGGAGTTGCTTCATCCTTTGCAAAAGTTGACACAACAAGTAGAATTTGCATGGTCTGATGATCTTGAAGAGTACTTTTGTAACATTAAAGTCATTTTGTCAGAGCTACCAACACTCATGCCTCCTTGTTGTGAGTACACATTCTTTGCCCCTCTCTAGGTGATGGTCACAAAGGCCCACCACCTAGAGATTCTCATCTTTTAATAACCTCCCAAAACAAAGCAAGGGTCAACCACACCGGCCCCACCACTTGCTTTGTCTACCCGATTAGCTTACCCTAATCACACCAGGATTACCATAATCCAAGCAGCCAACACCTATAAATTGGCACTGAGAGGTCACTATCGGTGGGGGGGGGGGGGGGGGGGGGGGGGGGGGGGGGGGGTGGGAAAAGTTGACACTAATTGGCATCATGGGGAGGGGGCTTGTGTGTTGGTTTTCCTTGGGAATTGCACCATGTGAAGGGAGCCACGTCCACTTCTCGACTCCAATGGTCGATGCACACTCGTATACACGCTCTTGGTAGCAAGCTTCACAATCATCGAGTCGTCTTAGAGAACGCACCAAGTAATTTTCACCATCTTTTCTCCCTACCTCTCTATCACCACGATGTGCCACCTCAGTGGAAAGAAGGTCATTGTAAATACTGCAGAAATAACTCTCCCTCACACCCCTGAGGGCTTTTTTCATTTGCAAATCTCTCTCTCTCTCTCTATCTATCTGTGTGTGTGTGTGTGTGTGTGTGTAAGTTTGCGGTGTTCATATCATCGTGGTCTGTGTCCTAGCTGCTCAAAGCTAGGTGATGCCCCCTATTTTCTTTACTGTGTGACAGGCTCGAGGCTCGCCATTCGGCCCCCGACGTTTTAGAGGCGGTCAGGGTTCGGGGTTTGCTTTGCTCCCGTCAGCGTGTATACCTTTTTTACACTAGAACATAATTTAAAATCTTAAACAGTACATTGCCTTGTACCAAAGGTAAGACAAATGACTGATCTGATGCCAAAACCTCAAAGAAGCACTCCCCACCCAACATGGTGTCGATGACGTCTGGTAGTGAGCCTTCCAGTCTAGTATTACCTTGATTGAGCATACTCATATCGGAATGTGTGATCTGCCTTGAGGTTAGTTTTATTGATTCATGTGAAGCTTAGAGGTGCTTAGTCACTGTCCAAGCTTGTGGGAGAGGATGGTGTTTTTCTTGAAACAAGCTCAATAGATCCCTAATCTCTGTAGTGAGAGCGTGAGCATGTGCTTCCGTTATCTGTGCTGCAGCATCAGGTGCGACTTGGAAACTGACTGTGATAATTACCTCGGTGACTTGAGTTACCCGATTCTCGAAGTAGAATAGTGTCGATTCTCTATTGTGCATAGCTCCCCCCATCTTGTTGTTGCGGGTTGGTTGTAGGTTGTGGACATGGTCTCGACTCTCTCCTTATTCTTCTTGGCACCCGCCGGCCTATGTATATCCACTAAGTTTGGCGTGTCCGTTGACTCTCCCACTACAAATCAATTACCATTACGCTTGGCACTTGAGCTTTGATGGAGATGTGGAGTTCCTCTAGTTGTGTTTGGATATCTTCTTCTTCTGTCATCCGGTTAGCAAACTCTGCTAACCATTCATCCATCCACAAAAGTTTAGGGGTTTCAGTCTTGTAAACTAGAGGGTTTCATGAAAGGATCCTCGGTGGGGGCGCCAAGAAAATGATGGCCAGAAATGACATGCCATATGGGGTGGCCTCTACACCACACATAGCATGAACATCCCCAATCATCATCTCAACGTAGGAGTAATCCTATAAGTAGAGAGGGGGCACCACCTAGCATAAGTGCGGCTAGGACGCAGACTTACAACACCTAGGGTAGTAAAAGTGAGATTCCCCCTAGGTAACCAACATGAAATGGTGATACAGCAAACATCCACATGTAAAAAAAATGCCTAGTCAACAGTCAGGAGTGTGTGTACAAGAGAGGTATGTGACAAGGTTGGAATGGAGCATACTAACTAATTGAGAACAGAGAATGGACTCCAAAGATCAAGACAACATTGCACCCTTTTATTGGCGATGATGATACTTACAAATGGGGTCTTGGCTGTTACAAACCTAGCTCTTAGCACTATGGATGCATGATGGAATGCGAGTGCCATATGGTGCATGGCGAAGCTGGAGCTAGCAGGGAGGTTAATTGAGGAAAAACATCAAGACGATGCAACCACCGAAGACATCAATCACCAACATTGAGAGTGGCCCAAGGTAGCATGGTGTTGATGCATTCAATCCTAGCGTGTTGATGTTGCCTTGAAGGGGAGTAGTGACTGCCTTACGTGCATGAAGTGGTTGTGACTAGTAACTCAACCATGGTGTGGTGGATAATGGGGAAAATGGCGATGTTGCCAATTCTAAAATGCCCAAGCTTGCAACCATGCATGATGCCATGAGTTCTCTAGCTTGGGGAGGTGCATTATGTGCTTAGTGGTGCTTAAAATGTAGAGTGCATGGAGCTAGTGTGTTCCTCCTTAAATTGTTCCCCTTTGTGCTTAGCGGAGGCCTCTTTATATAGGCTTGAGAGGTGGTCCCTACCTAATGGTCCTTGCAAATATCCATTGGTCACTGTAGAAGGTCTAGATGCCTCTCTAGTAAGAGAGATAGAGAGAGAGAGAGAAGGAAGAGATAGAGAGAGAGGAAAGAGTGGGGTGGGGAGAGTTTTTTTACAATCCACTAGCCACTGGCTAGGTTATTAGGGAAGAGTGGAGTTCAGGTCATTTACAAGGGGTTTTGTTGATGGTGCGGGTGGTCGGTGTGAGGTTTAGGGCTGCCGAAATTGGTATTTGTTGTGGGAAGCCGAGATGCTATGTGTTACTTCCTCTTCGTGCCGGCCGGAACATGCCTTCGGCGCCACTTCTTATTTTGGTGTTGGCGGAACGCGAGTTGGCCGTCTTCTTTTTTCTTGTTCGCATTGATTCCTTTGGTTTTTATTTATTATTCTCTAGTGTGTGCATAAATGCGTGCGTGTTCGGTGTGTCTATGGGTGAGTTTGTGTAGACGTGTATGTATATAGGTGAGTGTGTGAGTATGTTTATGTGTTGTGTGTGCATGTGTATGTGTACGTATATGTGTGCTTATGTGTATAGGAAGAGGGTGTGGTATGTGGGAATGAGAGAGAGGGGGGTAATTTTAAAAAACATGTGTATTTATAATATATATACCTTTTTACGTGCTTCTGGTGCACAAGGAGACAGGATGAGAGAACGAGAGTGAGGGAAGGGAAGAGCGCCTAGACAAGGGGAGGGGGGGAGTGTGTGTGTCATGTGTATGTAGGTGTGTAGTGGGTGTGTGTGTGTGTAGTTAGAGAGAGAGAGAATTCAGTCCTATATACTTCGCGCCTTCGGGCTTCATGACAAGAGAGCGAGGGAGAGATAGGACGGGGGGTGGGAGATGGCGAGGGAGGGAGAAGGTGTGTGGGTGTGGATGAGAGAGAGAGAGAGAGAGAGAGAGAGAGAGAGAGAGAGAGAGAGAGAGAGAGAGAGAGAGAGAGAGAGAGAGAGAGAGAGAGAGAGAGAGAGAGAGAGATGGAGAGCAAGCTCACCGCCAGGGAGGGTGTGAGGGTGTGTGTGTGTGTGGATAAGAATAAGAGAGAGAGAGAGAGAGAGAGAGAGAGAGAGAGAGAGAGAGAGAGAGAGAGAGAGAGAGAGAGAGAGAGAGAAATCACTGAATGCAGCTTCCTTCGGGCTTGAACCGAGAGTGGGAGAGAGAACAAGAGAGAGAGGGTCTCCTGGTTGCTCCTGGCCGACAGCGAGCGAGGAAGGGGGGGGGGGTTATTGAGGGTCAACGGGGTGGGGTAAAGGTAGGGGATTATGAGAGAGAGAGAGAGAGAGAGAGAGAGAGAGAGAGAGAGAGAGAGAGAGAGAGAGAGAGAGAGAGAGAGAGAGAGAGAGAGAGAGAGAGAGAGAGAGAGAGAGAGAGAGAGAGAGAGAGTGAGGAAAGAGAGAGAAAAAGAAAGGGAAAAAAAGAAAAAAGAGAGAGAGAATATTATTGTTCTTGGGAGCGCGATGGTCCGCCGGTGGGGAGGAAAAACAAGAGGAGAGAGATGGAGGGGTGAGGTATGGCAGCCGGCCAGTGGAGTATGAGCAAGCGAGAGGTAAGAGAGAGGGAAAGTAAAAAAATGTGAAGGATGTCTGTGTATTAATAATGCAAGAGAGAGACTGACTCTGGTTCATTGCATGGCGGCCCGCCAATGAAAAAGAACAATGTAGGCTTGTTTTATTGGCTAGATGGTAGAGAATCAGAGTAAGAGAAAGAGAGACGGTGGTTTAAAAGAGAAAACATGGTAGCCTATTGCACGCTCGCGAGCAAGGAAGGGGAAATTGGTGGTGGAAGTAATAAGAGAAAAAAAACGTTTTTTTATTTGTGTTACCTCATGCTCCTGAAGGAGGCTTATTCTCGCGGTTTGGGTCTCAAAAACTGAGAACTTTAACTCTCAGGCCAGGCTAGAGGGCGGTGCGGCTAACCCGGTATCAATACTATCGATGATGGATTCTCACATCAAAGGGAAACACATCTTCAATATCTACATCAATGGTGGGTCACAAATATGTGTCATGAGTGAAAAAAACACCATTTAGGCTTAGAAGTGAGTAGGCGGGCAGCGTGACATGCCAAAATGCCAGTTAATGTAAAAGTTCAACGTGTTGGCATTGTGAATGCAGTTAGGCTAAAGGTATTCAACACCAAGGTGGATGTGGACATCTTTATCATGACACATAAAGGGGAGGGCTATCCATCATTCTAGGGAGGCCTTGCTTATAGCTATGAAAGCTAAACAAGTGTGGAATATCGGCATAATCCATATCAATGATGAAAAAAGGAAGCCAATAATTTACAACATGAAGATAGGTCAACAACACGACATGGATCTATAAACCTCTGAGGATGAGCTTTCTAGTGACTCTTAAACCTCTTCAGAGGAGGAGTTGACAATGACCAAAGAAAACGACAGTAGCATTGAAGTGATGGGAATCATTCTCAAGGATCTTAAAAGGATGAAGCAACTTGGTGCATCATCATCAAACCAAGGGGAGCCACCAAGTATACAACCTCTGGTAGAATCAAGTAAACTACATTGAATGCTCTTTAGTGAGTTGTGTGGGAAGGAGCGTGAAGATTATATTTTGATGCTATGTAATTTTACCACACTGTTCATTCATGAATATGATAAAACCCCTGGCATCATAGTAGTTCAACATCACATCAAGCTCAAGGAGGGAAGTAAACCTGTAGTGTAGAAACTCAGATAGATAGGAGTAACTCAACAAGATTCCTTGCTCAAGGAGATGAGGAGATTGTTAGAAGCATGTTTCATCTATCCTATTGAAGACTAAGAGTGGGTTTCTCCAATGGTAGTCACACCAAAGAATAATGGTGAGTGGAGGGTTTGTGTTGATTACAAGCCCGTTAATGAAGCCACAAAGAGTGACTATTTTCCTCTACCTTTCCAAGATGAAATTCTCAATGAGGTAGCAAGAGACAATGGACAAATATGGCTAGCACAAGAGAGCCAAATACAAAGATATCTGGGGCCATCTCTGGGAGGAACCTAGAGGATATACTAACGGTGATGGATTCTCACATCAAATGGAAACACATCTCCAATATCTACATCGATGGTGGCTCACAAATATGTGTCATGAGTGAAAAAATGATGCACCATTTAGGCTTAGAAGTGAGTAGGCCGGCAGCATGCTGAGCCAAAATGGCAAATAATGTAAAAGTTCAATGTGTTGGCATTGTGAATGCAGTTAGGTTAAAGGCATTCAACACCAAGGTGGATTTGGACATCTTTGTCATCCCACATAAAGGGGAGGGCTATCCCATCATTCTAGGGAGGCCTTGGGTTATATCTATGAAAGCTAAACAAGACTGGGATATTGGCATAATCCAGATGAAGGATGAAAAAAGGAAGCCAATACTTTACAACATGAAGATATGTGAACAGGTGACATGGATCTATAAACCTTTGATTCATGAGTTTTCTAGTGACTCTTCAACCACTTAAGAGGAGGAGTTGACGATAACCTAACAAAGCAATAGTAGTATTGAGGTGACGGGAATAATTCTCAAGGACCCTAAGAGGATGAAGCAACTTGGTGCATCATCATCAAACCAAGGGGAGCCACCAGGTATACAACCTCTAGTAGAAGCAAGAAAGATAATTTGAATGCTCTCTAGTGAGTTGTGTCGGAAGGAGAATGAAGATTATATTTTGATGCTACATAATTTTACCACATTTTTCATTGATGAATATGATAAAATCACCGGCATCATAGTAGTTCATCATCACATCAAGCTCAAGGAGGGAATTAAACCTGTAGTGTAGAAGCGCAAACAGCTAGGAGTAA
Source organism: Adiantum capillus-veneris (assembly GCF_014529385.1). NCBI lineage: Eukaryota > Viridiplantae > Streptophyta > Polypodiopsida > Polypodiales > Pteridaceae > Adiantum > Adiantum capillus-veneris. The sequence goes on along the minus strand of NC_140935.1, from coordinate 50,615,059 downwards.
CTCAACAAGATGCCTTGCTCAAGGAGGTGAAGAAATTGTTAGAATCGGCTTACATCTATCCTATTGCTGACTTAATGTGAGATTCTCCAGTGGCAGTCACACCAAAGAAGAATGGTGAGTGGAGGGTTTGTGTTGATTACAAGCCCCTTAATGAAGCCACAAAGATTGACTATTTTCCTCTCCCTTTCCAAGATAAAATTCTCAATGAGGTAGCAAGAGACAATGGAAAAATATGGCTAGCACAAGAGGGCCAAAGACAAAGGTAGCTGGGGCTATCTCTGGGAGGAACCTAGAGAATATACTATCGTTGATGGATTCTCACATCAAAGGGAAACACATCTCCAATATCTACATCCATGGTGGTTCACAAATATGTGTCATGAGTGGAAAAATGATGCACCATTTAAGCTTAGAAGTGAGTAGTCCAGCACCATGCCGAGCCAAAATGGAAAATAATGTAAAAGTTCAATGTGTTGACATTGTGAATGCAGTTAGGTTAAAGGCATTAAACACCAAGGTGGATTTGGACATCTTTGTCATGCCACATAAAGGGGAGGGATATCCCATCATTCTAGGGAGGTCTTGTCTTATACCTATGAAAGCTAAACAAGACTGGGATATCGGCAAACTTGAGATGAAGGATGAAAAAAGGAAGCCAATACTTTACGACATGAAGATAGGTCAACAACGCGACATGGATCTATAAACCTCTGAGGATGAGTTTTCTAGTGACTCTTCAACCACTTCATAGGAGGAGTCGACAATGATCGAAGAAAGCGACAGTAGCATTGAGGTGATGGGAATAATTTGCAAGAACCCTAAGAGGACGAAGTAACTTGGTGCATCATCATCAAACCAAGGGGAGCCACTAGGTATATAACCTCTGGTAGAAGCAAGAAAGCTACATTGAATTCTCTCTAGTGAGTTGTGTGGGAAGGAGCGTGAAGATTATATTTTGATGCTACGTAATTTTACCACATTGTAAAATCACCGGCATCATAGTAGATCATCGTCACATCAAGCTCAAGGAGGAAAGTAAACATAGACTGTAGAAGCTCAGATAGCTAGGAGTAACTCAACAAGATGCCTTGCTCAAGGAGGTGAGGAAATTGTTAGAAGTAGGTTTCATCTATCCTATTGAAGACTCAGAGTGGGTTTCTCCAGTGGTAGTCACACCAAAGAAGAATGATGAGTGGAGGGTTTGTGTTGATTACAAGCCCCTTAATGCTGCCACAAAGAGTGACTATTTTCCTCTCCCTTTCCAAGATGAAATTTGTCAACAATAAGGTAGCAGGATACAATGGACAAAGATGGCTAGCACAAGAGGACCAAAGACGAAGATAGTTGGGGCTATCTCTAAGAGGAAACTAGAGGATATATTATTGGTGATGGATTCTCACATCAAAGGGAAACACATTTCTAATATCTACATTGATGGTGGCTCACAAATATGTGTCATGAGTGAAAAAATGCTGCACCATTTAGGCTTACAAGTGAGAAGGCTAGCACCATGCCAAGCCAAAATGACAAATAATGTTTAAATTCAATGTGTTGACATTGTGAATGCAGTTAGGTTAAAGGCGTTCAACACCAAGGTGGACGTGGACATCTTTGTCATGCCACATAAAGGGTCATCATTCTAGGGAGGCCTTGGCTTATATATGTGAAATCTAAACAAGATCGGGATATTGACATAATCCAGATGAAGGATGAAAAAACGAAGCCAATACTTTACGACATGAAGATAGGTCAACAACGCGACATGGATCTATAAACCCTTGAGAATGAGTTTTCTAGTGACTCTTCAACCACTTCAGAGGAGGAGTTGACAATGATTGAAGAAAGTGACAATATCATTGAGGTGATGGGAATAATTCTCAAGGACCCTAAGAGGATTAAGAAACTTGGTGCATCATCATCAAACCAAGGGGAGCCACTAGGTATACAACCTCTGGTAGAAGCAAGTAAGCTACATTGAATGCTCTCTAGTGAGTTGTCTGGGAAGGATCGTGAAGATTATATTTTGATGCTACATAATTTTACCACATTGTTCATTGATGAATATGATAAAATCATTGGCATCATAGTAGTTAGCATCACATCAAGCTCAAGTAGGGAAGTAAACTTGTAGTGTAGAAGCTCAGAGGGCTAGGAGTAACTCAACAAGATGCCTTGCTCAAGGACGTGAGGAAATTTTTAGAAGCAGGTTTCATCTATCCTATTGAAGACTCAGAGTGGGTTTCTCTAGTGGTAGTCACACCAAAGACGAATGGCAAGTGGAGGGTTTATGTTGATTACAAGCTCCTTAATGCAGCCACAAAGAGTGACTATTTTCCTCTCCCTTTCCAAGATGAAATTCTCAGTAAGGTCGTAGGACATGAGCGGTACATGATATGTGATAGCTAGTCATGATACTTCCAAATTAGTATCACTGAAGAAGATCAAAAGAAGACAAGTTTCATCACACCATGGGAATGTTTTTCTTACAAAGTTCTGCCTTTCAGTCTCCCCAATGCTCCAGTCACTTTTCAACGCTATGTGACATTTTTTTTTCAACCATTCTTTAGAAAATCAATCCTAGTTTTTATTGATGACTTTTGTATCTATAGTTCCCACTCTCTTCATTTGGGGAAAGTTTATGAAGGTCTAGCCAGGTTGCAAGCTTTGGGTGGCCAACTCAATATGGAGAAATGCCATATTGGTGAAAGCAAGGTTACTCTTCTTGGCCATGTGATCTCGACCAAGGGCATTGAAGCTAACCTAAGCAAGGTTCAAGCCTTGGTGGATTTCCCCCTCTCCCACCACAACAAAGCAATTGCTCTCTTTTCTTCAAAAGGTGAGGTATTTTAGTGGGTTCATTCACCTGCTCTCTTAGGTGGCTTTTTAGGACAAGGGTCCTGTACCCTAAGAACTAGGATAGTCATGTACTACCTCCAAGGGTCGGGATAGGCAGTGTGGACAGGGAATCCGTCTAGGGCAAGGGGCTAGGAGCCCGCCTATATAAAGGGAGGTTGGGAGGAGGATCTCAAGGTCTAATTCCCTAGTTATTACACTGGTATCAGAGCTTAGGAGTATCTCTTCCACACTCTCTCTAGGCGTGGTCATTTTAGGTCCCTAAAAGCGAGGTCTTTAGGTGAGAACCGTGGCTTTTCTGAGGCTTTTCCAAAAATAGCTTCTTTTCTTGCCAAATTGGGCAATCCTTCCCGTTTTAGAACCGGGGGTGTGGTGCATGTTTTTGCAAGGAGTTGGGCTTGGAAGAAGCACCCTGGGGAGGTAGGAGGCTTTCCAAGAGCTCGCGGCCATAGCCGGCCTCAGCTATCCATACCCTCAACTCTTTGACCTCGCGCTGCTCACAGCCCGCTGCCTGCGTTTTGGCTTCAAAAAAACTCAATTTTTCAAATTGAAAGGCCCTTTGGCCATTGGCTTTGAACCTTGGCCACTCTTAGTGGCCCTTCCCACAAGAAAATTGGAGGAATTAAAGCGGTCAAGAAAGCCAGAGCAAGCTACAAGCCGGCGAAGTTTTTCCCTCGACCTTCACGGCTTAAGATTATACTTATTTTTACTGCAGAAATCTACAGAACCTGCATATTTTTTTGCGACAACTTCAAGAGGCGTTCAAGCAACATAATAGCTGAAGCTTCCAATAATTAAGCTTCTTTTCAAAGGTGACACTTCAACCATCTACACGGCACGCGTTCAGTCATCTTTTGAACCACGGGCGATAGTACGGAGTTCGATTTGTACGCCGCCAGTGCAAATTCTTGTTTGTTCGATGATTAAGGGCTACAACGTGCAAAGGGGAGTTCGCTATGCTTGGCAAGTGCTACCAAAATCAGGTATTTTTTTCTGACTACTTCTTTCACTGCACTGTGTATCCATGGATTCGGATATCAACATGACATTCGATTTTGAGAAAAGTACTCCCGATCCTGCCAATGACGGCTCGAGGCTGGATCCTCTCAAGGAGAGTACCCGCGACAGTTCGGCAGGAGAAGATACTTATGAATTGCTCGATATTCAAGAATTTCGTGCACTTCAGACACGCATGACAGTCATGGATGAAAATTTTAAGGCTTTAAATGAAAATGTTACTAAACTTTCCACATTAGTTATTCAATTGATTCAACAGCAGACTAAGAGTACTGCTGACACTCACATGCATGAGCACGTTGGAACACAAGGGCAAGGCCCAATTAATGAAACACTGCATACTCTCACTGCCAAAGAGGTAGATGATTTGTTGAATAATTTTAAACCACCAGTTTTCAAAGGCGAAGACCAGGACCGCAATAAGGATGCACTGAACAGCTTTCTCAATAAAAATGGGATGGAATTCACACCTTACGGCAAACTCCGGATGCACTAAGAGCTCTGCAAACGAGCTTAACTCTAGAAGGAAAGGCCTACAAATGGTGGATGTCTCTCAAGGAGAAGAACATCATACCACAGAGTTGGGAAGCCTTTGAATCAATGTTTAGAAAGGAATGTTTGCCTACAAACGAGGCCGATCGGAATTGGACCGCTTGGGACACGTGTTCCATGAGCCAATATCCATCACTCCTTGAATATATCTCTCACTATAGGGACTTCATCCTCAAGTTGGAAGGCTTGGATACCTTTCAACAAGTACGAGGGTTCATACGACGTCTGACTCCAGAACTTAAGAAATATGTCAAATCCCAAGACCCTAAAACACTTGAGGAAGCCATAGTGAAAGCAAATATTCATAATGACCGTGATGATAAGAAAACACATAACAATAATGTGCTTGCTAGTACACATAGTAACACACGCACTCAGTATGGGCAAAATAAAAGAAAATTTATAATTGCTACTTTAGATGCATCTACAAAACCCAAGGGGTCCAGGGGTCCTCTCTGTCCTGAGGATTTTGATAAGGCCAAGAAAGAGAAGCTATGTTTTCAATGCTTAGGAAGAGGCTATGGCAAAAAGGATTGTCCCAAGGGGAAATCTGCTGCCCAGGAGAAGGAGAAAGCAGTGCACACGGTGCAACTACTGCCTCTCGAGTCTTCCTCAAAGTTCTCTACAGTGGAAGTAACACACACTGAGGTGGTGCATGAATGCTGTCTCACAGCTTCCATGTGGCAACAAACCTTTGGACCACATGAGTTAGTACGTATGCACGGATATCTGCAAGGGCACAAGGTGTGCATCTTGGTAGATGACGATGCTACGCACAATTTCATCAATTATGGATTGGTAAAAAAGCTCAAACTGCCTCAAACTCCGAGTACCCACCGCTACAAGGTAGCAATGATGAATGGACATGATAGTGAAATATGGGATACTCAATGCCGAGTTGTTCCATTGGAAGTACAAGGGTACTCTACTTGTTTGGATTTTCAAGTTATGAACATGGAAAGTTCTGATGTGGTTCTTGGTAGGGAGTGATTGCATAGCCTATTTCCATCACTGATGCGTAGCTATGAGCACAATAGTTTGATGTTTGATTCCCATGGCACACATGTGTTGTTGTTAGGAGAAAAGGATATACCATCATCACCACTGATTTGTACTGCCGAGCTTATGCAGCTCGTTTCTGATAATGAAATAGAACAGGTTTTCTTGTGTTACTCATTGTCTCATTTTCTTTCTAACATTGAGTTTGTTGAACATTCCTCATCGCCGCATGCTTCTCTCTCCTCTATTACACCAATTTCTAATTCTACACAAGCAAACGTTGCTAATCAGTTACAAAAATCGTTAAAGGAATTTCAAGATGTCTTTCCTAATGATTTGCCATCAGGTTTACCACAGACACGCTCAATGTAACATGGCATTGATGTGGCTGCAGGTTGTAAACCTGTTAGTAAACCACCTTACCGTATGAGTTACTCAGAGGCTATTGAGGTGGAACATCAGCTTGTTGACTACCTTAGAAGAGGGTTTATACAACACAGTTCTTCACCATGGGCTTCCCCTATCCTTTTGGTGAAGAAAAAGATGGTAGTATGCGCATGTGTGTAGACTACCGGGGCCTAAATGCGGTTATACAATTAAGAACAAATACCCATTGCCTAGGGTAGATGAGTTACTTGATAAGCTAACTCATGCTCGCATTTTCACGAAAATCGACTTGCGGTCAGGATATCACTTCGATCACGAAGTCCGTATTCGGCTTGCCGATATACCTAATACTGCATTCCGAACACGGTTTGGACATTATGAGTATTTGGTGATGCTCTTTGGGTTAACCAATGCACCCGCGGCATTCATGACACTTATGGATAGTGTCTTGAAACCATATTTGAGCAAACTTTTCATTGTGTTCATCGATGACATTCTAGTTTATAGTGCTTCTGAAGAAGAGCACTTACAACATCTCAGGCAGGTGTTTGAGTTGTTACATGCAAACAAGTTATATGCCAAGGAATCTAAATGCGATTTTCTCAAGGAAGAAATTCATTATTTAGGGCATGTTATTTCAGCTAATGGCCTATACATGGATCAATCCAAATTGGATACCATCCGGAAATGGCCACCTCCTAAAAATCTAGAAGAATTACAGATGTTTTTAGGCTTTGCAAGTTTTTACCGAAGGTTTGTTAAAAACTATGCTCACATTGTTGTACCTATGACAGACCAACTAAAAGGCAAAGGTAAGGCTTTTCAGTGGGGTTCCGCTCAACAGCACAGTTTTGACACACTCAAAGACGCATTAGCTACATCTCCTATACTAGCTATCGTAGACCCTTTGAAACCATTCGTTTTGGAAACAGATGCCAGTGATCGTGCTATTAAAGAAGTCCTATTACAAGATGGACGGCCAATTGCATTTGAAAGTAAGAAGCTGGATGTAGCTCAGTAGAATTATTCTGCTTACGAACGCGAACTCTATGCAATAGTGTCTGCCTTAAAGACATGGCGGCACTATTTGTATGGTGCTCAGTTCGAGATTGTGTTTAACCATGAAAGCATCAAATGGTTTACACACCAAGCAGATTTAAAGGGTCCAAAAGCCAGCTGGGCCGAGATCCTTCAGGAATATGACGCCAGTTAAGGTATCGCAAAGGCCGATACAATGTAGTGGCAGACGCTCTCAGTCGAACTCCAGAGATCAATTCGCTCTTGTTCACAGAACTTCGTAGTAGTGAATTTTTAGAATCTCTCAAGGGCAAATATGAGCAAGATGAAACGTATTCCAAAGTGTGGATCCATGTTCAAAAGAGGGATCCTTCTCACTCCAATGCAGGTAGTGTACAATTAACCTCCACACCTAGTTCTCCTTTATTAAGTGATGAACTACAACGATGGAAGCATTTTACCATCGACAATGGGTACCTACTCCACAAGGGGAGAGTTTGTGTACCGACGGGACACAGACATTTGGTGCCAGATTATTTATGAATGTCATGATAGTTGAAGTGCAGGGCACCCGGGGATTAGAAAAACTTATTCTCTCGTACGAAGACAGTTTTACTGGCCAGGTCTACATGGATTTGTTCAAGCTTATGTCTTGCATTGCCAAAAATGTCAAGTTAACAAAGTAGAGCGCGTGAAAGTAGGAGGACTCTTATATCCTTTGAAAATTCCCAATGGAAAATGGGAAAGTATCTCTATGGATTTCATTGTAGGTTTACCAACCACTATACGAGGTCATGACTCAGTATGGGTGGTCGTAGACAGGTTGACTAAACTATGTAAGTTTATTCCGACCAAATCAACAATTAAGACACCGGAACTAGCAAATTTATTTGTTGAAAATCTATACAAATTGTATGGGTTGCCAAGTAACATTGTTAGTGACCGTGACCCCAAGTTTAACAGCCACTTTTGGAGAGCTGTATTTAAACGATTGGGTACACAACTCAACCTCAGTCCCGCTGACCATCTAGAAATAGATGGTCAAACGGAACGGGTTAACCAGGTGCTAGAGGATATGCTAAGAGCATACGTCAGCAAAAAATAGACAGACTAGGAAGAATACTTACCTATTCTCGAGTTTTCCTACAATAGTTCTAAGCATGTCACAACAGGTTTCAGTTCTTTCATGCTCCTGTACAAGTTTCAACCTAGGTCACCAGTTACGGTGGGTTTGGCAACCAAAAAACTCCAACAGGTTAAAGATTTTCTCCAAGACCACATGGATATGCTGAAACTTGCTCATCAAAATGTCCGACAAGCACAGGATCGGTATAAGAAATAAAGTGATGAGAAACGTCGGCAAGTTACCTTCGAAGAAGGGGAGGAAGCATTTTTACGTGTGCCAGAACATTCAGAAAGTCTGAAAACTAGACCGACAACTAAATTATCTCCCCGATATTGTGGGCCTTTTAAAATACTCAAGCGAGTTGGTGATCGTGCCTACAAACTACTACTTCCATCACATTCTCGCATTCATCCGGTGTTTCATGTAAGTCATCTATGAAAGCGGTTACATGGGGATGACAACGTCATTGACCAACATGTTTTGGTCGATTACATTGAACCTCCTACTTTACCCCATGAACCTGAACGTGTTATGGATTATCATGAGTTGCGTACACGACATCATGTACGACAACAAGCCTTAATCAAGTGGAAAGACCGACTTGAAGAAGGTGCCACTTGGGAAAATATTAGTGTTCTTAAGAAGAAGTTTCCCACTTTTGTTTTTGAGGACGAAAACTCTTCTTTAAGGGGGGAGTAATGTCAAGACAAGGGTCCTATACCCTAAGAACTAGGATAGTCATGGACTATGGCCAAGGGTCGGGCTAGGTAGTGTGGATAGGGGATCCCTCTAGGGCAAGGGGCTAGGAGCCTGCCTATATAAAGGGAGGTTGGGAGGAGGATCTCAAGGTCTAGTTCCCTAGTTCTTACATGGTTCTCCCTTTACAACAAGTTACCCATCAAAAGATATTCACTTGGAATGAAGATAATGAGCAACAATCCAATAAGGTTAAAAAAATTCTAGCCTCACTTACCACCATTGCACCTCCAACGTGGGACGAGCCGTTTTATGTCAACCCTAGTGTGGGCAATGACACACTTGGGACGGTATTGATGCAAAAGAATCCTCAAAATTCTTTCATGCGTCCTATCTAATTCTCTAGTTGCATGATGAATCCATCAAAAAAGGGATACATGGCAGTGGAGCACATGGTGCTTGCATTAACGTTTGCTACCACCAAATTTTGCTAGACTTATTTATTGTCTAGACCATTCAGAATCTTAACAATGGAAGAAGTATGTCATAATAACTAATATCTAATTCTCCTAACTGATTTTCTCATGTTAAATTGATCATTTAATATGGGAAAGTGCCAATGGAGAAAAAGCTAGAATATTGGTTAAGCTGGCAGACCGGCCACAATAGGGATCCAAAGGAGTGAAAATAAGGATCCAAAGGGGGGGCCATCTGCAAAAGAGAAATGTGCAACAATGGGATTAAAAGACCCTAAGGTTCAGCCCATTAAGACTTCCAAAATGCTAAGGTTCCAAAATTCAAAAGTTGTGTCCAAAGGTCAAAAGCCTAGGAATCGGATGCTTTGTGTGTGCTCAAAAAGTCTTCAAGCATCCGTACATAGGAGGGAGCGAGTCCCTAGAAGTAGGAGATGAGAGAGAAACTGACAAAGACACACACACACAAGCTCCCTTTACACAAGGGGAATGAGGGACACATGCCAGCTCCCTAGCCTAGATGCCCACAAGGTGTACTTAAATCCTATTGGACGGCCTTGGAATATCATTTAAACACTCACAAAATCTCGTGTGTGGATCAAGAAGACTCTCTCTCTCCTTCTCAAGCTTTAATGGAAAGCTTACCACCTACTCCAAGCTTGTGACCACCTACTCCAAGCTTGTGAGAAGGAAGGCCTACACCAACAACTCTTGGCTTTGTGATGCAAATCCAACCAAGAGCCAAGCTTCAATGCATGCTCATCTCCTCTATCATGCTAATTACTAAGCTAAGCTATGCTAATATGAGTGAGATGTACATCTTTCTTGTAAGAATACTCCTTCTTCCTCTCAATCTACTCTCATACCCTGCTACCTCTCACCATCTTCGAAGGTGTGTGAGGTCTTGGGTCTGAGATCGTGAGAGAATTGATGCTGTGTTTGATAAGTGTTTTTCTTAGTGCATGAAGTTTCCATCTTCATTGCACTAGCTAGTATTGAAGGAACACAAAGAATTGTATTGTAAAATGTCTCTCGCAATGGGAGAAACCATAATACAAAGCCTTTTGGAGGGGGGAAACCGGCTCCATGTAAATCCAGTCCTAAACTATTGTCAATAGCTTAATTTCTCTCTCTTTTGAAGTATTGTTCATGCTATTTAACTAGGTGTTATACTTTTTGTTGCTCTCTCCACCCAAGCACTCTTGTATTCTCATTAGGAATCTATTCTAATGAAATGTTAACTATGTTCATGCTATTTTCTGCTACACGCAAGTTACTAGACCATAAATGTTACATTGGTATCATAGCACAAGGTTTGTCTTTTCTTGCTCAAGAAGGGAGGTCCTCAAGCTAGCTATAAATTGTTGGTATTATTAATTGCAGGTGAGTAAGTAGAATAGGGAATTTATAGCCTTGCAGTGCACCTGCCTTTGTGCAGATAATGAGGCATCACCGTCGAGAGCTATGGTCTTAATAGTGGAGTCCTCTGGGGCTTGCCTATGGCTTAATCACTATTGAGATATTAGAAACTTGACATGAGCCCGTGTTGTTTTGTTGTTAAATGACCCTCTCTTCTATTCCTTGCAATTAATGGTATTCGAGCCATGGGAACAGTAGCTTGAGTGCTTTTTCTAAAGGGGTAAAGAGGAGTAGCAACTAGGGCTTGAAGTGCCAAAGTAAAAAGTTTACACCTAGAAGCTGTTAGAATGTCTGACAATAGTAAAGAGAGTGGAATTAATGTTGATAACTTTGATTTTGCTAATGAGCAGGCTCCTAATGATGCCCCTATGCTTGTTAACTACCTTGTTTCTAGGATTCAACAAGTCATGGGCAATCCATCCCTCCAAAGTGAAGTGCAATGGCAGCTTTGTGCTCATGGGATTCTCCAAGCTCCCCACCATGATGAGAGAGCACCTAGGAAGCCTTCTTGTGAGACTCCCAAAAGAGGCATCTCTCTGATTCGGGAAGAAGAAAAGGATCCATACAAAGGGCTCAAAAATTTGCTTCTTGATGATGCACCTCCTTCTCAAAGGAGAACTCAAGAGCCCCCCACCGAAGGAACGAGAAAGAAGTGAGTCTCCTACCACCTCGGTGGAGATGGCTCCACAAAGACGGCCGGCTAAACGCTCTCCATCACCCCCAAAACAGAGAACACCATCGCACACTTCTCCACACCATAGTTCAAAGAGGGATGATGAAAAGCAACAAAAGAAAAATGCGAGAAAGATGACACCCTCTTCTCCATCTTCTTCATCCTCTTCCTCTTATGAAAGTGATGGTGAAGACAAAGAAGATCAAGGCAAGAAAAAGGCGAGAAAGAGGCCATCCTCTTCTCCATCTTCCTCAAATTGTTCATCTTTTGAAGAAAGTGATGGTGCAACTTTTGAACCATAAAAAAGAAGAGGCCATCAGAAATCCTATACCACGTGGAAGAGGTCATCAAAGATCAAGTGAAATCAAAGAGGAAGGGAGAGCATCTCTTTCCTTACCTACAATGGCACCTTTGGTGCTACGGACAAAGTCTTGGACTTTATCCACAACAATTCAATGCGGAATTTGGAGATGAGGGCTTCTCGGAGTCCTCTAAGCTACACCATGTAGCTATGCACTTCCAAAAGTCCTCCAGGCAATGGTGGTCTAGCCTACGGGCCAACGGCAAAGCTCCATGAACATGGAAAGATTTAAGAGCTTCCATTATGAAACAGTCTTTGGCCACCGATGCCAAAGACAAAGTACTCACCAAATGGCGAAGCTTGAAGCTCTCTCCCTATGAATCCATTCAAAAATATGTAGACAAGTTTTGGGACCTACAACTCAAAGCCACTGTCTTCAAAAGGTTGGATTTTGGAGAGCAAAAGCAACAATTTTGTGCAGGCTTAACCAAAGAAATGGCGGAGTATGTCAACTCCCAAAGGCCATGCACCATATCGGCGGTTATATACCATACTATGGTAGCTTCTTGAATCAATTTTCAAAGGAGAGCTAAAATAAATTATAAGCCCACAGAAAACAAGGGTTCCAATGAGCCAAAGGGGAAGGACAATGTTCAAAAGTCTCCTAAGGGAAATTCCAACAAAGCTAAAGAGAAGGGAGTTTACAAAGGTAAAAATAAACTCTCTCCTGAAGAGCTTGAGTGTTATTGCAAGGATAAACGTTGTTTTAAGTGCGGCGAGCAAGGGCATGCATACTGCGCTTGTCTCCAAAAGAACACCCGCCATGAACCTCCTAGAGCTACCTTGGTCAAAATCCAAGAGGAGGAAACTCATCACAAAGGATCTCCTCTATGCCATGCTTGGGGAAAGGTAAGAGAACATGATGCTTATATTCTCTTTGACCCTAGTTCTACTCACAATTTCATATCCATAGAGTTGGCCACCAAGCTAGGCATACAAGCCTACGAGATGCGAGATGTCCTACTCGCAGATGGTGCTTTCAAGGGCAAGAAGCTTCAATCACTCCCTTAATCGAGAAATTGAGGCTCCACGTCCAAATCTATGTGGACAAAGAGAACTTCTTTATCTCTCCTCTCAAGCATGAGGATGCAATCATAGGGGCACCATGGTTTGATTGCATGGCTACCAATGTTAAATTCCCTGAAAGGAGAATCTCCTTTAGGTTAAGGAAAACATATATGTACATAGATGCTAAGGAAATGGATAACACTATACCCATTGTACATACACAAGCTTTCAGCAAATCAATAAAGAGCTCTATTTCTATGTACATGATTTTTTTTAAAGACTCTCAAAATGAACCTAATGTTTTAGCAAAAGAAAATATACACAATCAAAACGAATTAGAATTATCCAATTTTCTCAAGGGGTTTCAAGATGTCTTTATTGACAACATCCCTTATGAAGTACCTCCTAAACAAGGCAATGATGACCATGCAATTCAACTTCTTCTAGGAAGTTCACCGCCTAATAAACCTCCTTATAGAGTCTCTCAAGCTCAACAAGAGGAGATTATACGGCAAGTGCATGAGTTAGTTGAGAAGGGCATGGTTAGGCCTAGCTCATCTCCATTTTATTCACCTGTGTTATTAGTGCAAAAGAAAGACGACACATATCATAAGTGTGTTGACTATAGAGCACTAAATAGGATCACTATCAAGAATAGGTTTCCCGTTCCACGGGTAGAAGACCTATTTGATAAGCTACAAGGATCGACCTACTTTAGTAGGATTTACCTAAAAAGTGGTTATCATCAAATAAGGATAGACGATCAAGACATTGTAAAGACCGCATTTTGCACTATGTTTGGTCTTTACAAAAACATTATCATGTCTTTTGGCTTGACCAATGCACCAGCCACATTCAACCATTTGATGGAGAAGCTTTTCAGGCCTCACCGAACCTTTACTGGAGTTTTCTTTGATGATATCATCATCTACTCTAATTCATTAGACGAACACAAGCAACACCTCCAGGTAATATTTCAAGTACTAAGAGAGAATAAATTTTTTGTTAATTGAAAGAAAAGTGATTTTTTCTTGCAAGAGATTCAGTATTTAGGTCACATTATCTCTCAAGATGGCATCCAAATGGATCCATCAAAGTTAGAGGTAATGAAAGGATGGCCTAAACCAAGCAATCTTGATGAACTAAGAAGCTTTATAGGTATGTGTGCATACTATAGACGCTTCATAGAAAAGTTCTCACAAATCGTGGGACCATTACATGACCTAACCAAGAAAAATGTTAGATATACATGGTCTACTAGGGAGAAAATGCTTTTGAAAAGCTTAAAGAAAAGCTTATCTCTCAACCAGTGCTTACGCTATCGGATCTCTCAAAGCCATTTGAGGTCCAATGTGACGCTTGTGGTGATTGTCTTGGAGCTGTTTTGCTCCAAGAAGGGCACGTCGTAGGCTATGAAAGTCAAAGGCTTTTCTTTGTTGAGCAAGCTCTAGGCATATATGAAAGGAACTCCTCGCAGTTCTACATGCCTTAGTCTCATGGAAGCACTATTTATTGGGGACTCCTTTCATTCTACGAACGGATCACCAAAGTCTTAAGTACTTCATGATGTAGACCAAGCTCTCTGACAAACAAATGAGGTGGACAAATTTCCTTTCTCAATTTCATTTTCATATTTCTCACATTGCCGGCAAGCATAATCAAGTAGCCGATGCACTCTCAAGACGGGCGAGAGTGAATGCGGTTTCCATAGCAACTCACAATGATCTATCTTCTATGATAGATGAGTAGGCTATTGATCCCTATTTTAGAGATGTGATTTCATCTCTTGCACTAGGGAATAAAGAGGAACCATTTACTTTACAAGAGGGTTATGTTCGCTATGGAAATAGACTATGCGTTACTAGCTCATTACGTGAGAAAGTAATGTATGAATCTCATGCTCCTCCTTATGCAGGGCATAGAGGGATTCAGACTAGCCTAAAAGGGATTGAAACATATTTCTATTGGCTTACCATGAAAGAAAACATACAAAGTATGTTTCTAAATGTGTGGTATGCCAAAAGTTGAAGTTTGATAGAGGGAAGCAACCTAGACTGCTTCAACCTTTTCCAATCCCTAATTCACCATGGGAGAGCATATCCATGGATTTTATCTTTGGATTGCCTAATTATATCCATGGGAATATGGGAATCTGGACATTAGTAGATAGGTTCAGTAAACAAGCTCATTTTATACATGTCAAAAAGACTATCAAAGCCCATCAAATGGCAACCTTCTTCATTTCACAAATCTTCAAGTACTATGGCTTTCCAATGTCCATAGTGTCGGATAGAGATCCAGTAATTTCTGGAAGGGTCTCTTTGAGAATTGAGGGACAAGGCTAAATTTCTCTTCAGCCTATCATCCACAAACAGATGGCCAAAGTGAAATAGCTAACCTAACAATTCTCGATCTACTAAAATCCTATGTAACGGAAGTAGATCAAAGATCCCAATGGGAGAAGTACTGACACTTAGTGGAATATGCCTACAATATCACTGCTACTTAAGGTACACGAGAAAATATTTGTTGTAGATGAGTATAGCTGAGATCTACAAGAATCTTTTCAAAAGACGAAGGATGCTATCTCTTTCTCACAGCAAAGGCAAATGGATGCTGTTGACAAGCACATAAGAGCCCAAGCCTTTAAAGAAAATGATTGGGTATTACTCAAACTTCCCGAGGCTCGTTTAAGGCACACAATGGGAATACTATGCTAAGTTAGCAGAAAGGTACTATGGTCCGTTCCAGATTCTTAGGCCAATCAATGAGATGACCTATCAACTCAAGCCATTGGCTCATACACAATGCCTTCCATGTGAGCCTACTAAAGCTTTACAAAGGAGAGCCACCTCAAGAACCAATTATTGAGACCCACCAGACATCGAGGACCAAGAAGAGGTGCTATAGCCCGAGTCCATTGTCCGACATGAAGACAAGGTATTAAGAGGCGGTAAGACTATCCGACGATATCTTATTAAGTTTAAGAATTATCGTTCTGAAGATGCTAGATAGATGCAAGGCATACAGTTAAAGGATAACCTAAACCTTGTGTGAATGCTTACAATGCTTCCCTAGAGTAAAGCAAGTGTACAAATGTTAAAAATGAACAAAGTTTTTTGTCTTATAAGACTCTCTTTTTCTTTATTGTGCACAAAAATGAAGTAGTATGCATGCTTAGATCAAGTTTGCGGAGACGACGTCTCCCTAACACTAAGTAGAGCTTGTCACTCTACTATGGAGTATTGATAGGACTAATGTGCAGACATGCTTGTGGCATCCTAGGCTCTCAAGCACCAAATGGACTAGTCATCCATTCTAGAATGATGTCGTAGGGTAACATAGGGATCCTCTACCTGCCAGGAAAAGGACTAATGAATATGCTTTATCTTCTCTACTGCATAGTCAAGGACGACTATGATTTCAAGAGAGAGGTAATGTCATAATAACTAATATCTAATTCTCCTAACTGATTTTCTCATGTTAAACTGATCATTTAATATGGGGAAGTGCCATGGGAGAAAAAGCTAGAATATTGATTAAGTTGGAAGACCGGCCACAGTAAGGATCCAAAGGAGGGAAAATAGGGATCCAACGGAGGGGACATCTGTAAAAGAGAAATGTGCAACCCTGGGCTTAAAAGACCCTAAGGTTCAGCCCATTAAGACTTCCAAAATGCTGAGGTTCCAAAATTCAAAGGTTGTGTCCAAAGGTCAAAGGCCTAGGAATTGGATGCTTTGTGTGTGCTCAAAAAGTCTTCAAGCATCCCTACATAGGAGGGGGCAAGCCATAGAAGTAGGAGATGAGAGAGAAACTCTCACACACACAAGCTCCCTTTACACAAGGGAATGAGAGATGCATGTCAGCTCCCTAGCCCAGATGCCCACAAGGTGTACTTAAATCCTATTGGACGGCCTTGGAGGTGGACCAATGAGAATTAGGCTAAAGTAAATCTAGTTTAATTAATTAAAAAACACTTAATAAAAGAACCAATAAAAATTAATCTCTCTAGAACAGTCTCCCAAGGGGTCCAATGAGCATTCAACAGCCCAATGGCTTGCCTCATTCATATTGGCTGGAGACAAATGAGTCCAATGAGAGTTTAGTTGCATTAATCAATTACCTAAAGCTCTCAAAAAAGGGGAAAGAAGGGCACATGTCAAAAGGCTATCACTTATGCTTCGTAATTTCCATTGGTTGGCTAAGCCTAGGGAGGTCCAATAGGGGGTGAGCATGTGCAAATAGCAAGAGGGGTCGACCAAGAGAGAGAGGGGGATGATTTTCTCAAGGGAGTTATCACTTACACACTCACACAATCTCATCTATGGAGCAAGAAGACTCTCTCTCTCTCCCCTTCTCAAGATTTAATGGAAAGCTTACCACCCACTCCAAGCTTGTGAGAAGGGAGGCCTACACCAACAACTCTTGGTTTTGTGATGCAAATCCAACCAAGAGCCAAGCTTCAATGCATGCTCATCTCCTCTATCATGCTAATTACTAATCTGAGCTATGCTTAATATGAGTGATAATGTGAGGAGATGTACATCTTTCTCGTAAGAATACTCCTTCTTCCTGTCAATCTACTCTCATACGCCGCTAGCTCTCACCATCTTCGAAGGTGTGTGAGGTCTTGGGTCTGAGACTGTGAGGGAATTGATGTTGTGTTTGATAAGTGTTTTTGTTAGTGCATGAAGTTTCCATCTTCATTGCACTAGCTAGTATTGAAGGAACACAAAGAATTGTATTGTAAAATGTCTCTCTTGATGGGAGAAACCATAATACAAAGCCTTTCGGAGGGGGGACACCGGCTCCATGTAAATTCGGTCCTAAACTGTTGTCAACAGCTTAGTTTCTCTCTCTTTTGAAGTATTGTTCATTATATCTAGCTAGGTCTTATAATTTTTGTTGCTCTCTCCACCCAAGCACTCTTGTTATTCTCATTAGGAATCTATTCTAATGAAATGCTCACTATGTTCATGCTATTTTCTGCTACACACATGTTACTAGAATATTAAATGTTATAAAGTATTTCCTTATGTAATGCAACACATGGATGTTTCTTCAAGGATTCCAAACGGCTCACAAGGCTACAAGAGTTGACTACACTATGCAAGTGGATAACTCCACAAGGGCTAGTCTAGGAGGCATTCTTACTCATCGCAAAATGATCAATAGATTACACCTGTGTTGGAGGTCCCTGAGGTACAGGGGGCTCACTCTGTTTACTTTGATGGATCCTACAAGAGGACAATAGACAAAGCCGGCATTGTCATCTTCAACAAGCAAGGGGATAAGGTTTTCTCCATTGGGAATCTCTAGGATTCTCACTCTAACAATGAGACAGAATATGCAGCCTTAACTCTTGGATTAGAGTGGTGTATGACATGAGGTATTCAGCGATTAAATTTTTTTGGTGTTGCCATGCTTTTAATAAAATAAATACAAGGAGCTTGGGCCTGTAAAAAGTAAAGCTTGCTAGGCCATTTGCACAAAGTTAAGGAACATTTAGGGAAGTTTCAAGTTGTACAATCACATCATGTCCCTCGATCAAAAAATCCAAAAGCAGATGCTCCAGCTGGAGAGAAGCTACCAGATGTTCCAGTGGTGGGTGCTATCAAGTTGAAGCTGCCTCTTTTCCAAGGTAGCGATTCCATGCCTAATATAATGAGTTTCTTGGAGACAGGAAAATGTCCTAGATATCTTAACAACAAGGGCCAAAAAGCAGTGGCTTGTGCAAGGCAACAAAATACTACCTTATCAATGATGACCTCTCCTGCAAGGGTAAGGATCAAATTCTTAGGCGTGTACCTCTCTCTTGAGAGGGGGTTGCCATTTTACGAGCCAAAACCCACGAGCTACGAGCTTAGTATCCAAACATGTGGTCAAAATTTCTAGTTTTTCCTACTATATTTCGAAGTGAAATTATCATTTGATAACTTTTAGCTTTATTATAATTTAATTCTTCATGATGTATGTAAGAAAACTAAAATGATTGGCAGCAATAAACCACTCTCACAACATAGAACAAAAACTTATTCATATGCAATGCCATAGTTTCATCTTATAAAATAAAAATATGAAGTACAAAAAACATAAGTAGCTCACTAGAAAAAAGCTAGCAATGCTCATAAAATACAAGTTGGTGGAGTAGCTTATCGGTTTTTAACGCAAGTTTCAATTGGTGCAAGAAGACACAATAGATGTGTTTGCATGGCATGTTTGTTCTACTGTGCATGATCGACGCACAAAGTCATCACATGTACATGACAAGAACACACAAATTGTATCATTGTGTAAACCCTCACAACTTAGAACAAGAACTGATTCATATGCAACGCCATAGTGTCATCTTAAAAACATCAAAATATGGAGTACAAAAGACATAAGTAGCATACAAAATACAAAAATATGTAGGTATCCACACGTCACACTGTGAGGGCAGTACGAAGCTCGTCTTTAGTTAAAACAGATTGGTGGACTAGCTTATTGGTTTCTAACTCAAGTTTCAAGTAGTGCAAGAAGACACAATAGATGTGTTTGCATGGCATGTAGCATTCTGTTGTGCATGATCGACGCACAAAGTCATCACATGTACATGATGGAAACACGCAAATTGTAACATTGTACAAAAACCCTCACAACTTAGAACAAAAATTGATTCATATGCAACGCCATAGTGTCATCTTAAAAACATCAAAATATGGAGTACAAAAAACATAAGTAGCGTACAAAATACAAAAATTTGTAGGTGTCCGCACGTCACACTACGAGGGCAGTACAAAGCTCGTCTTTAGTTAAAGAAAATTGGTGGACTAGTTTATTGGTTCCCAACTCAAGTTTCAAGTGGCGCAAGAAGACACAATAGATGTGTTTGCATGGCATATAGCATTCTGTTGTGCATGATCGACGCACAAAGTCATCACATGTACATGATGGAAACACGCAAATTGTAACATTGTACAAAATCCCTCACAACTTAGAACAAAAATTGATTCATATGCAACGCCATAGTGTCATCTTAAAAACATCAAAATATGGAGTACAAAAAACATAAGTAGCGTACAAAATACAAAAATATGTAGGTGTCCACATGTCACACTGCGAGGGCAGTACGAAGCTCGTCTTTAGTTAAAGCAGATTGGTGGACTAGCTTATTGGTTTCCAACTCAAGTTTCAAGTGGCGCAAGAAGACACAATAGATGTGTTTGCATGGCATGTAGCGCTCTGCTGTGCATGATCGACACACAAAGTCATCACATGTACATGATGGAAACACGCAAATTGTAACATTGTATGGAACTCCTTTTCTCTTTGATCCTTGTGTAGTCAAAATGAACTCAACATATTCTCGTTGCTGAACCACATTTGTATGCAGTACTTGATATTCCATAGACATTGCAGCATCAATTCTTGTTTGCATTTCCTTACTAATTGCTCTTCTATAGATGACTTTTTGACCCTCTGTGTATTCTGGCCGTGTTCCCTTGTTTGCAATGTTTTGTTGAGGACCTGTAGGTGATTTAACAACACCTGTCTGTGTTACATCTTCCAAAATAAATCCTGCATTTTGAAGACAAAGAATCTCATTAGGATTGAGACGTGTTCCAGTTGCCACATGCCATTTTTCAGGGGCAGGTGATAGCAATCCATAAATTGCAGTTGTAGGTTCCCAAGTGTGCTCCACAGAATCACCACAAAACCATAGCATTTGTGGTTGAATATTTGATTCATCATTTGAGATACGAATTCTTCCATAGAAAGAAGGAGCAGGGACTCCCTCCTTACCAGCACGCCCCTTTGAATCTATGTATTTTTGACACTTTGCTTTTATGGTTCTAAGATATCCTTGACATCGCACCATGCTTCCGGGATTGGTTCGTCGTATAGCCCACACTGTTGGACTAACATCCACCTCTGCTATATGTGTAGTGACTTCATTTTGACTAGCACTCGCAAAGGCAAAAGAGTGTCTTCGTGGCTCTGGCTTGGTGATCTTTTGAAACTCTGGTCGGTGGGAATCAAACTCATGAATTGGTAATGCAATTGATCTCGGCCTTTTTTTTCTTACTGTTGCTATATTCTCATATCCAAAGCCTGCCTCTGATGCAACTCCAATTTCCTCTGCAACTTCATTTGTGAGATCTATTATTTTCCTTTGTGAGTATGATCTTTTTGTCCACATTGCATCTCTTTGTTGCAGCTTACAAAGGCTTGGTCCAAATCCTATGTGTTGCCCCTTCAAAAATGCAGCATGCCTTGCCCCTTGCAAACAAGACGCTATGAGGTCTGAGAGACATGCATCATATAGAGACATGTATTTGACCCCATTGTTTGTAGCCAACCAACTCCCATGAATGGACTCTGATAGGTTACTCCGAGGAACCAAATATCTATCATCTTCTTCCATTGCCTAAAAAAATAATCACATTGTTAGTGACAACAAGAAGCAATCATGTGTGAATGTGCTATTTGAGAAAAGAAAGTATGTACCTTTAAAATGTACTCTCCCCAATGATAAACCCTTGCATGCCACCATGAAATCCAAGTTTCAAGCATCCTTTCATTGTTGGGTCTGGCATTACCCATTTCCAACCACTCACATAGAGAATTTAGTTCATTTTTTGCACTCTCAGCAGTAGGTGAATTTTTCCAAGCTCTGCATCTAATTTTGAATTCCTCCCGATTCTCTGGAGAAATGCACTTTCTAGAATGCTTCTCCAAGTTATCCTCCCAATGCCACACGCAGGTTCTTTCCTTACCTTCCATAACATTTTCAGGACCTCCATTAAAAACTGTCCTCACAGCCAGCCAATTTTGTTGAGCCTCATCAGCCATGAAACCATGGACCTCAGCAGCACTAAAACCCTCCTTTTCCATGACCTCATTCAACAAATTCCAAAATAGCACTTGAGCTTCTTTGTCTTCACTTTTGAACTCCCCTATAGCAATGGTTTGGAGTTCTTTCATAAAGGGATTATACACATGACAGGCCATGGAGTGCCAATCTCGTATCCTCTTGACGTGATCAAAGCAAACCCAACAATTTCCTAATTCTCCTGATGGTCGCATTTTGTTCACAAGATCTACACCTGAGCCTGAACCCTTGGTTGTCATCTTAAACACGTGACATCTGGAGTAGCTTGTGGATGATAATTGACCTGGGAAAATTAAACCATGAATAAATTGCAATCTGCTTTTTGATTTTAGGTTCAAGATTCTCTCCAATCCATCATTAAGATCCCTATCATTCCTCTTCCATCTAGCAATCCTAAAAGAAAAGGAAACAAGAAAATTATGAGTAAATTAATGATGTGGAAAAAAGAAGATTTTTTTAAACACTAATTCAGGTATATAGATGCTCGTCAAGTCCCAATTTACCTTTTGGATGATAACACTGGCAAGAGTCTCTCAAACAAAGCATTAAGCTCAATGTCTGTAAGCTGAATGTTGTTTTCTCCAGATATGATGGCCTCTAGCACCAAGTCCTCTGCCACTTGCTTTTGTAAACTTTTAGGTCCTGAACTTGTGCCTTGCTGAACTATGTTTTGCACCTTCTGCTTTATATCATCAAATTCCTTTTTTGATGATCCATCACCAACCCTATGTATATGATATCCTAAATGAATTACACACCGGGTTATTGGCTCCATCTCACTATCATGTGGGAGACATAAGTACATCTTGCAGACACACAAGGCAATACAAAATGGAGGACAGTTGCAGACACTTCAAAGATCCATTTGTGGTATCGCCAACATTTGGGACCTTCTGTACACGACCTTTCCAATGGCAATCATTCTTTGTACGTGTGCTTTGAATATAAGGACATAGTTCATTCTCACACAACAGATGGCCTGCACATTTTCTTATCCTAACTATCCCTTTAAATCCTGAAACTCGTGATGTTACATCTTCACTCCACACATGTCCACTGAACTTTGTTTCCATACCTTTACTTTTTGGTCCATCCACAAAAGGTGGCAATTCAAAAAAAATATTTCGATCATATTTTCGTGGTAGCTCAGTAGCCTGGTGAATTGAAGATACCAATTTAAACGCAATGTTCAGGACATTATGTGATGGCAACTTGGTAATAACATCAACAATGCTGTGAGGAGAACCTATGGTTGATGGATGAGATCCAGATACAAAGAACCTCTCTCCAAACATAATGTTTAAATGATGTTCTTTCCCATTATGACCAATAGTGCTTTGAATCGCATATTGCAGCTCAGTACCATCCCTCTCGTCTGCCTGTTGATGCAATTCCATTGTGTTTTCCAATAGATTGAAGTATGAAGAGAGGTATGAAACAACAAGAGTAGCAGCACCATTAGTGCATTCTATGTTAAGTATTGTGCCCGTGGAATCTTCTATAGTGGCCATTTGAAGATCATCAGCCATTTTGCAGAGTTAGAAATGTTGCAAGGCAGTGTCGTGAACATTAACATAAATTAAATACTACTCTAAGTTAAATAGGTTAATTATTAAAGTTAATATTGATTATTAAAAATTGAATGACTTTAAAATTAATAAATTTTTATTATTAAAGTGAATAAGTTAATTATAAAAGATTGAATGACTTCAAAGTGTCGAAAACAAAGTAATTATATGCAGAGTTATTTTAGGTAATTATTATATGAAGAGGCAAATATTGGGTCAATATCTAAAATGATTCTTTCAATTATGAAACGTTTACACAATTCCACGTTTCTTGTAGAAAATGGTTAATTTAAAAAAATGATTAATTTTAAAATGATTCTTATGATTGATTCGATATCTAGGTTTTAAATTCTTAAAATCCTAGCTTTCAAAAATTGCCCATCCACATACAGGTTGCTCTCTCTCTCTCTCTCTCTCTCTCTCTCTCTCTCTCTCTCTCTCTCTCTCTCTCTCTCTCTCTCTCTCTCTGTCTCTGTTGCTCTCTCTCTCTCTCTCTCTCTCTCTCTCTCTCTCTCTCTCTCTCTCTCTCTCTCTCTCTCTCTCTCTCTCTCTCTCTCTCTCTCTCTCTCTCTCTCTCTCTCTCTCTCTCTCTCTCCCTATTTTGCCAGCGAAATAGGAAGCTACATTATTTATCTAAAATACTCGCAAGTAAGTATTGTTTAATTACCGATACAAAAATACATTATTTACAAGAATAAATTACCAAGAATCCGTTATAAGCAATTATGTACAAGAATAAATTATCAAGGTAATGAGTATCCGTGTAATGGGGTTGCACCCGTCCACAAAAAAGGACGTGTGAAGTGGACGCCCTCTCTCTCTCTTTCTCTCTCTCTCTCTCTCTCTCTCTCTCTCTCTCTCTCTCTCTCTCTCTCTCTCCACCCTACTATTTTGCCAGCGAAATATGGCAGAAATGTGAAGTTCTCTCTCTCTCTCTCTCTCTCTCTCTCTCTCTCTCTCTCTCTCTCTCTCTCTCTCTCTCTCTCTCTCTCTCTCTCTCTCTCTCTCTCTCTCTCTCTCTCTCTCTCTCTCTCTCTCTCTCTCTCTCGCCAACGAAGTTCTTTCCTGCTTGGCTTGGAGCAGGTGTTCCAGTTCTCACCATATCTGTTCCTCTTGGCGCCTCAGTACTGCAGGTACATGTTCTTTTTCTCTGTCTCAATGATATCCGTGATGCTCTCTCTCTCTCTCGCCAGCGAAATATGGTGGCAAGGTAAGTTCTCTCTCTGCTTGACTGTTCCAATTCTCACCTCATCTATCAAGGGAGTTGGTTGTTCCAGTTGTGCATCTTTCGGTGGCAAGGGAAGTGCCGCATGAGCTTCTCTAGGCGAGGCAACGCATGAGCTTCTCTAGGTGTGGCAGGAGGCAGGAATTGCCGACCTCAATAGCTAACTCCCTACAGCGGGTTATGAAAAAGGCTGGACACTCCCTATTTCGCTGGCGAAATAGGGACAGAGGGTTCATGAGAAAGGCTGAGAAAGGCTGGACACTCCCTATTTCGCTGGCGAAATAGGGACAGAGGGTTCATGAGAAAGGCTGAGAAAGGCTGGACACTCCCTATTTCGCTGGCGAAATAGGGACTTAGGGTTGTTATTAAAAGTGTAGAGTTTTGTGCATATATGGTAATATGGTAAATATATGGCATTTTCTATTCAGCTCCTTTGTAATAACTTTGAAGATGTAGTTATGCTGGTGCTCAATTAGTATCCTAGGACGCAGAGGTAAAAGCTGGGTATGGCTCTACAAATAGAAGACAGTTTCTTTGTGTATCTCAACAGCCTTTTGGTCTCCTTTGTATCCTCCAAAGCTCAATCAATATACATATAATGGGCCAAACCCCCACTGGCAAACCTCCCCCTCATAGAGGCCAACTGAAGGTGTTCACAATGATCTCTAAAGATCATGGAGAAGTTAACATGGCAGCTTATACGGTAGATCATTGGCCATTTTCATGAATAGGTACAGATGTAAAATACTAGTATTGTTAGTCCCTAGATATGTATTGACTATGCACAAACCAGGGAATTCAACAACAAACACATATAATCTGCGGAATTCTGACTCTCTGTGGGATGGTTTGTCTCTAGCTATTCTCAAGACACCGATGCTATTCATCACTTTGTGATGAGTCTTTTGGTTAATCCATTGGTCAACAATATGTTAAAGAAACTTAGTTCAAATTTCATTAAATAATTGAGCATTCTTGGACAAGAATTATATGAAGTTTTCATTACACTAGTTGTCATTAATTGAGACATTCTTGGCTAGTTGAGACTGGATTATGTCAACATTGTAACCTATTGTGGGCTCTTTGGTCCCATACACCTGGCTAGGTGCGGTCAGCCGTCTGATAGCTGAGGTTGGGGGCAGGGGCCACCAGGTTGTGTTGGTGTAACATTCAGCCAATATGGACCAGTCGTCCTTGAAAGCCCCTTATGATGATGAGGCACTTAACTGAGTCAATCCCTCATATCCCTATTTCGCTGGCGAAATACATTAACTAAGTCAATCTCTTAACTGGTACCATTCTCACATTCTCACTTGCTTCCCTATTTCACTGGTGAAATACTTGTAAAGCTTTCATCACATCAAAATTGGAAGTCTCAGTCCAATATCTCCAACATAGAACCTGTCCAGCCACCTACATAGAGAGCTTAGCAAGTACGCAATGTGACTATTAGAGTGCAATAAAGCAAGTGTGGAATCCAAAGCCTAGCAATAGAAAGTATCATTTCTTTTGAGAGCTTCTTAAGGACAGGCATAGAGATTGTCACAGTTTTCAAAGACGGAAGAAGTTTCTGTCCTCAATAAATTCACATGATTTAATGACCATTGCTTGTACTTATTGCATGACCATAGGGTTGCTAAGATAGACATTCAAGGATTTCTTCTAGTGTACAGATTTTGACTCTAGGACAAAAGAAGCCTCATATCACAATCAATGCAACTATACAGGTTTAATCTTCTGAGTCACATACGATTGGTGTCACATACGATTGGTGCATGAACAATGGCCAAGAGTAGGTGTAACATTCAATCAATGTGGACCAGTGGTCCTTGAGGCACTTAACAGAGTCAATCCCTCATATCCCTATTTCGCTGGCAAAATACCTTAACTGAGTCAATCCCTTAACTGGTACCATTCTCACATTCTCACATTGCTTCCCTATTTCGCTGGCAAAATACCTGTAAAGCTTTCCTCACATCAAAATTGGCATGTGATTAGAGAGTGAAGTCTCAGTCCAATATCTCCAACATAGAATCTGTCCAGCCACCTACATAGCTCTCCCCTGCACTAATAGTCCCCAAATTGCAGAGTGACATACATAACACTCCCCTGCAATAAAAGTCCATGTCCTCTAATATGTTGGCAAAAGCGAACTTAATGTGCAGGACCCCAAAAACTTACCAAATGTCTGTGCTCCCGAGTGAGTAGAATGTCCACATCTCGAGTGAGTAGAATGACAAGCTCACCTTAAAGTTCAGACTTCCAAGATCTGAATTGTATCTAAATTCAAACTTTTGACATTCGAGAAGGACATAATCTTCAACCCAATGTAAGTCCAGATGATAATCTTAACCTTGGAGCCATGCCCACATGTGCACATGTCCAAGAAAGTACATGTAAGTCCATATGAGAGTGCACATGAGAGTGTACAGGGTGAGCATATGAATGCTTGCTGAATTTTTATGAGTGCTGTTTACTCCTCTCGCATATGACCAGGTGGATCGGGTCTTCTCAGAGAGCCATGTACAATTTCGCTGAGCCATGTTTTTCAGATGGGCTTTCCTACTGAGAGCCATGTACAATTTCGCTGCTCGTGCACGAAAATTCTCCCACAGGTAGCTCTAGTCGCGCTATGTTTTAAATGCCTATCTATTCTGTGGTTTCTTGGCCAAGTCTCATGTTGTTGTCTGCGCGTGGACTTGATTCACAAGCCTCAAGCTGTACTGTCATGGTACAATTTTGCTGCTGGTGCAATCACCATTGGCTGCTCGTTTGAGACAGGGATGGCCTCCCTATTTCGCTGGCAAAATAGGGAGAGAGAGAGAGAGAGAGAGAGAGAGAGAGAGAGAGAGAGAGAGAGAGAGAGAGAGAGAGAGAGAGAGAGAGAGAGAGAGAGAGAGAGAGAGAGAGATAGATAGATTTTATTATCGTCCTCGAAGGTCAAATATGACCTATGGGACCAAAGTTACATGTGATGTAGTATGTGTATGGCTGATGAGTGACTCTCGATGCTCCAAAATTGTAGTGATGAGAGTCGCAATGGAGAGCCCACACTTTGGCTGGGAGAGGAAAGTGTGTAGGTCTAAGTTATAGCTGAAAATGTGAGAGAAGCAAGTTCGGATGTGATCAAAAGCTGAGCACTCTAGTAGTGTGTGGTACTCAGACTCTCGAACTTGCAGTGAGCATAATGTGCACAATCGATTTGACTCTTCTCCATTGCCCCAACGCCCTATCTCGCATCGAAGGAAATGGGAGCTAAGCCGAATTGATGCGATAGTGCGTATCGCGGACAAGGGAATAGGCTCAAGCATGTAAGTGTGAGTACGGTTTCCTCTCTCAGCGAAGAACATGGTTTTGTAGTTGGGGGCAATATAGGTGGTGTAATGTATGAAGCGTGACCCACCGGATTTCTCCCAAGCCGTAATACATTGGCGTTGTAGAAAAGCTTCATTCACTTGAGAGTCAATTGAAGCATCATGTAGCAAGTGTAATGCATCCCATCTCCCAAACCACTTCTTTATGTCTTGCATCCATCCCGTGCTCAAGATCTTGCTTTTATGCGTCTTTTGAACTTTTTTGCTTGCTTCCCATGCAATTGTAGGAAGTCGATGTGAGGGGTTTTGACGCATCTTTATCATGTACTCCACAACCCTTTCCATGCCCATAACCTCAATTGGAAGAGATCCCGACTCAAGAAGTAAGAGCATATATGGTGTTTGTGTCTTAACTTGGAGAAAGTTTGTAAGAAAACGCTTTTGGACATTCTCAAACTCTTTCCAAGTAGACTTTGAGATGCTCCCGCCCCACACTTCAACTCCATAAAGAAGAACCAGTGTCACCAATGCATCAAAAAGATACTTCTTGAGAACCCAACACTTGATGTTTCCTGCATTACACATGTTCTCAAATGCATAATATGCTCTCTTTCCCGCTTCCAAACGATGCATAGCACATTCATGCCACTTGTGATTGGATGGAACCTCAAGGCCAAGGTACTTAAAGCTCTCAAAAACTTCAAGTGTCTCGTTGTTGTACACAATGCATGGCTTCTCCTTATGGTTGGTTTTCACAAGCATAACCTTTGTTTTGGATTCATTTACAATCAGCCCACTATGCAAGCAAAAGTTCTCAAGGACAACCATAAGCTTTTGTGCATCTTCTAAAGTGTGTGCTAGAAGCACTACATCATCCGCATACAACAAAAGCATGATTACCGCATTGCAAATAGTGACCTCTTCAATGCCTTCTTCTTGCATAAAGTCAAGTACCATTTGTTCCAATTGATCGATGCATAGACCAAAGAGAGAGAGAGAGAGAGAGAGAGAGAGAGAGAGAGAGAGAGAGAGAGAGAGAGAGAGAGTGCGCAGCAGAGAGAGAGAGAGAGAGACTTTCACTGCTTAAGATTTTAAATACTCACGTTGCCTCACTATGTCGCTGGCGAAATACACATTGCCTCTCTATTTCGCTGGCGAAATACCTGATTACCCTGATTACCCGATTACACACCTGATTACCTGATTACACATTGCCTCTCTATTTCGCTGGCAAAATACCTGGAAACAATCATAACCACCCTTAAACGTAAAGCTTTCCTCACACACATACAGTAATTGTCTTGTCGTATGTAATTGTCTTGTCGTATGTACACTGGAGTGTCTCTTATAAACACATGAGATGGCATGACTTGTTTGCACAAAGTTTGCGGTAAAAGTATGTGGTTTGCAGCTTGACTTTGTATATATTCTAACTTCACTTTGTTGGTCAATAGAATGACACGTGCAGGTGGCCAAAAAAAGGCAAAGCAGGTTGCTGGTTCAAGTTCTCAGCCGAAGTCTAAGAAGGCAACAAAATGTTCCGAGAATGAGCCACAAGAAGTGGAAGAGGTGACTCCTATGGAGCTTGAGGGTGAGATATAAGAAGTGGAGCATATTGTTCAGGATGCTGATCATGAGCTTCAGATTGTGGATGATGATCTTGAGCAAGAAATTGATGAGCATGTGCCTGCTATCATTGACAAACCATTGGGATCCGATATCTTAAAAGCTCTTACAATACATAGGGGTAAGGCAGTTCCTGAAGTACCCTTGTGTCATTGTTTAATTAACACCAGGGTTCGAGAGTTGAGACCGGACCTCTCAGATCTAAAAAGAGCTTTTATCCAGGAAGGGTATGTTCCCATCAAAGGTCTGTTTATTCTATCTCTACATCTACCTGATGGCACAACTAAACTAGTGGATGCCGAGATCCAATCCACATGGGACAAGCATTGGGTGGCTATCAATGAGGAATTTGAGAGAGAGATTGTGGAAGACCCAGTTTGGTCATGTTTATCCGGAAAGATGTTTTTTGTTTGGGAAGGCAATCATAGAACTGCATCTTGGATGGAAGCAATTAAGGAAGTATAGTCAAGAGATAAAGAAAGACATGTTAGAATCAGAGCCAAGTTTATTGATCCCGAGCCAAAACATGAAGTCAAACTCTTGGCCGCTCTTCAGAGATTCAATCTGTAAGTTCTACTTTGTTTTATAAAGTAATATGTGAAACCTTTGAATCCTTTTGTTCTATTTTGTATTTGTTAATTCTTTTGGCAGAATGAATGAGAATGCCATTGTTTTCACAAGCTTACGGGACTATTTGCAATACACAAGCACTCTTTGCTCTTGTGATGTGGATGATTTTATGGAGGATTTTACACCTGTAGAAAAAATGGCTATTGAAAGAGCACGTGTGAAAGAGGCTTCGGGAGGTCGTAAAGTTTGGTATCCTCTTACGCAATCCTTGCTTGCTCAGATGGTTTTCTCTGTGAGTGTGTCTACAACTTCATTTGATAAGCATGTAACATCAAAATCTTTTTATTGTGTTCCAATATATTTGCTCTTAACCTCTTAGGCAAACTACAAAAAGAATATGGACAAAGACGAGAAGAAGATCCCAAGTGGTCTCCCTAAAGAAGAGCGCGAGCACAAACTCATGTTGATAAGAAAAGCTGTGACCAAAACTTTTGTGCGAAAGATTCATAGAGTGAGTGTTTTACGGGACTACTTTGCAATGCTTTTGTGTTGATAACATTTGTAGTACTCTTTTATTAATTGAAGTTAATCTTGTACTTGCAGATGTTGTGTATCATCAATCCAAGCTTGGGAAAGACTTGGTTTGATGTGCTTTGGGGATTGCCAATGTTTGATAGCTCTCGGAAAATCACATTGGATAAACTATATCAAATTTCAATTGCAGCATGCTCTCATGAGAAGAAGATTTCTATGCTTGCTTTGCTTGGTGCAGATGATAATTTGAAAAGCTCTTATGGTATTCTTGGAGGTGACCATGAGTACATAAGATGGTGTGCAAAAGAGGTATGGATGCTTTCTCAAGTGGTGGAGAAAAATATTGGAGGAGAGCAATTGACTTTGCCAGAGCATCCGACATTGGGCGAGTACTTCAATGATATTCTATTTCGGTATAGAGATACCCTTTTTGAGCCTCTTTCAAAGGAAATGATCGTGGCTAGTCCAGCCATAAAGCAAGTTGATCTACCAAATGCAGCTCGAAGAGTTGTTTACAGGTATCTAAATTGATCTCTTTTTTAATGTTATGTGGTACTTTGGGAGACCTTGTCTAATTTCAAGTTTAACAATCTATTGTGAAGGTTTCTTCTATCATTGTTGAGTAGCAAGAAGATAAACACTCTCCCTCATATTTGTAAAGCATGGCCAATGCTTTCACCTCCATCATTTTGCATGTATACTTCTACTATTTTCCGAGAGGATAGAAAGTCCTCGGGTGTATTTCTTCTTAGTGATTGGGAGAGAAAGCATTGTCCATGGTGGGTTGATATGAAAAAAGGATGTTGTGTGTTTCTTAATTGTAGGATACGAGACTATGCCTTCTTGGAATGATATCTCTGATGATCATGTACTCTACTCATTGGGCATTGCGGCAGCTTGTATGGATGACGGTGGATGGACTCTTGTTTTGTGCTCCACATCCTCTCTCCCCATTGTTGAGCGTATGGTCTCAAAAGTTCGGATGGAGGTTCATCTTCGATGGCTGGCTGAGACTAGAGAGCCATATGCTTATGCAGGAAAGAGGGATTTTGTGGTGAAGGTAAGTCTCAATAAGAATTACATAATGTAACATGATCAATTGATATTTGATGTATTATATATTAAATGATATTTATTTTTTTAAATTTTTTTAGGAGAATGCATTTCATGTGCTTCTTTTAAAAAGACGTGGCTGCACACCTTTGCTTCATGTTGAAGAAGGCAATGCAATAGGAAAAGAGCTCCAACAAAGTTTGGACTCTTATATTCTTAAACATTTTCTTCCATCATCACAACGCTCCAAACAAGCAGGCAATCTTGGAAGTTGGCGAGGAGGAATTGAGAAAAGTCTTGTTTTCATGCTCATGTTTGTGGAGTTTCTAACTGCGTCAAATAGCACTGTCTTGGAGCTTGGATCAGGGACAGGACCAATTTTGAGAGCATGTCTACATACAGGAAGGTGCTGTCTTGGAATGGAGAATGACCATTCTATTATTGAGAATCATCTTCGACCTTTGATAGCTTCTCACTTTGTGGATGTGGGAGCCTCCTCCTCATACATACCAGTAGAGGATGATGATATAGAGATCTTTGACTTTCAAGTGCCCACACATTGGTAAGGTTTTATCAAAAACTCATTGAAGTCTTCTTAATAATTCTTTATATGGTTGAGATATAAACTTAGAAATAGGTCTTTGCCATGTTATGCTGCATATATGGCAAGCTTCATGTGCCAAAGAGATGACCATTTTGATCGGCCATTGGTGGAGAAGCGAAGGACACGATCGATTTTTATTGATGACCTTGCTTTGCATTGTGATGATGCTACGAGTAGCAAAGATTTATAGCTCTATGTTTTGTATTGCTAATATCTTGGTATTAGACATTATGGTTTGATTTGACATTATATTTCTGTATTATGCGTCAAATTTGGACATATTGCCGCATTATGGGTTTCAACTTGTTGGATGTATTATTTATGAACATGGCTGGAAAACAGCAATTTGGAGAGAATAGTAGAGCAATGGGAGTCTAATGGATCTTCAGGCATTGGAGACTAATGGATCTTCAGGCATCAGAGACGCCTAAAGATCCATGATACGCCTAACGATCCATCATGCAGTAAATTTTAAAGAGTAGAGCATTAAAGCTGAACTGTAAAAAACGATGAATCTTGGTATTATTCAAATAGTCTTTTGTGACAAATTAGATGCAATTCGGGTCCCTTTTAAGTGTGCTCAAGCAATGCCTATCCATGTGCACTAATAAACCAGTTGTCAAATTTAGCCGACGAATAGAGCAAGAAGCTGCCTGATTTGTCTCAAAGTGGAATACGTATCTTGCTTGTTCAAGCATTTCAATATGGGGAAGAGAAAAATTAGTTCTTCATGGTCTCCATATGTGAAATTTTTGCCGAGATGATGGTCTCAAAGAGGAAAGGGCAAAAATGGTCAAGTACTCATCTTGTACACACACATCAAAAAAAATTGCTACCGTACAATAAGCAACTAAAGAGATGCAGTGTATGTAGCAGAAACCTTCGGGACGTCGTCTGAATGAAAAAAGTGTCAAGGAGATCCACCTTTCTTGCACAGAAATCATTAGTATACACATTGCTACAATTGGCCTTCTGTGTCAACAACAACGGTAACAAATGATGGGGCTCAACGTTGAAGAAAGAGCGGAATGATAGCATTGACCAGTTGTTTTCAGACAAATGTGCATGCCTCTTGAAAATATACCCACTTTCATTGCCATTTAATCGAACACTTCTTGGCTTTTGCTACACATCTTGTTGGACCTTAGGTTTCTCTTGAAAATGCACAAAACAAAGGTGTGATTGGTTGAAATGGAGAACACGACTCCGTGTGTAGAAGCCTGTTATCACTCCCGTGTGCAAAAACGGGTGTGTTAGTTCAACGAGCTAAAACACCCGAGCTGGAAATAACGAGCTTTGAAATAATCATGTTGTCTAGTTATATATTTCTATTAGAAATACAGATGTTAGGAGAGGAAACTATGACGTTTGAACTAACATATGTTTGAACTGGCAGGCATGTTAAAAGAGCTCAACAAGCCCATTCTAGTGTTAATCCCATAGCGGTACATCGAACATGCAAGTGTTAAGCCCATAGCGGTGCCAGTTATTCGCTGGCAACAAAGCATGTGTGCAATGCCGATGCTTGTAAAACACTTTAACTGCATTCTTTCTAGAGGTGATATTTGTTCTCTCTTTGGGGTCTCTTGTGTGATCAATGGTAACTCTCTCGGACTATCTTGTATATAAATATCTTCAAGAACCTCTTCCTGAGTCAATGCAGGTTTATGCCTAAACAAGTTCTGTTGATGATGTTAAATATAGTGGGCAGCAAAGCTCTTTTCTTCAGAATTGAAGAAGCTACGTTTGGGGCAGTTTTCACCCGTTACTTTTGTCGATAGATATCAACCGTTGATATCCGAAGGTATGATAAGAACACTTGATGTCACCTCGTCGTGTCCTTGTGTCTTGGTAACACCTGAGCGATGGCTTTGCGGCTTTGCCAAGTCAGTGTTCAAGTTTTTATGGGTAATCAAAAGGCTCAATTAAACGTCTAAGTATTATGCTCAACTGCTGAAGAGATAATAAACTTCCAGGATAAGGTTCAATAGGTTTTTGCAAGGGGTTGCCATTTTACGAGCCAAAACCCACGAGCTACGAGCTTAGTATCCAAACATGTGGTCAAAATTTCTAGTTTTGCCTACTATATTACGAAGTGAAATTATCATTTGATAACTTTTAGCTTTATTATAATTTAATTCTTCATGATGTATGTAAGAAAACTAAAATGATTGGCAGCAATAAACCACTCTCACAACTTAGAACAAAAACTTATTCATATGCAATGCCATAGTTTCATCTTATAAAATAAAAATATGAAGTACAAAAAACATAAGTAGCTCACTAGAAAAAAGCTAGCAATGCTCATAAAATACAAGTTGGTGGACTAGCTTATCGGTTTTTAACGCAAGTTTCAATTGGTGCAAGAAGACACAAAGATGTGTTTGCATGGCATGTTTGTTCTACTGTGCATGATCGACGCACAAAGTCATCACATGTACATGACAAGAACACACAAATTGTATCATTGTGTAAACCCTCACAACTTAGAACAAGAACTGATTCATATGCAACGCCATAGTGTCATCTTAAAAACATCAAAATATGGAGTACAAAAGACATAAGTAGCATACAAAATACAAAAATATGTAGGTGTCCACACGTCACACCGCGAGGGTAGTACGAAGCTCGTCTTTAGTTAAAGCAGATTGGTGGACTAGCTTATTGGTTTCTAACTCAAGTTTCAAGTAGTGCAAGAAGACACAGTAGATGTGTTTGCATGGCATGTAGCATTCTGCTGTGCATGATCGACGCACAAAGTCATCACATGTACATGATGGAAACACGCAAATTGTAACATTGTACAAAAACCCTCACAACTTAGAACAAAAATTGATTCATATGCAACGCCATAGTGTCATCTTAAAAACATCAAAATATGGAGTACAAAAGACATAAGTAGCATACAAAATACAAAAATATGTAGGTGTCCACACGTCACACTGCGAGGGCAATACGAAGCTCGTCTTTAGTTAAAGCAGATTGGTGGACTAGCTTATTGGTTTCTAACTCAAGTTTGAAGTTGTGCAAGAAGACACAATAGATGTGTTTGCATGGCATGTTTGTTCTACTGTGCATGATCGACGCACAAAGTCATCACATGTACATGACAAGAACACACAAATTGTAACATTGTGTAAAAACCCTCACAACTTAGAACAAGAACTGATTCATATGCAACGCCATAGTGTCATCTTAAAAACATCAAAATATGGAGTACAAAAGACATAAGTAGCATACAAAATACAAAAATATGTAGGTGTCCACACGTCACACTGCGAGGGTAGTATGAAGCTCGTCTTTAGTTAAAATAGATTGGTGGACTAGCTTATTGGTTTCTAACTCAAGTTTCAAGTAGTGCAAGAAGACACAGTAGATGTGTTTGCATGGCATGTAGCATTCTGCTGTGCATGATCGCCGAACAAAGTCATCACATGTACATGATGGAAACACGCAAATTGTAACATTGTACAAAAACCCTCACAACTTAGAACAAAAATTGATTCATATGCAACAACATAGTGTCATCTTAAAAACATCAAAATATGGAGTACAAAAAACATAAGTAGCGTACAAAATACAAAAATTTGTAGGTGTCCACACGTCACACTACGAGGGCAGCACAAAGCTCGTCTTTAGTTAAAGCAAATTGGTGGACTAGTTTATTGGTTCCCAACTCAAGTTTCAAGTGGCGCAAGAAGACACAATAGATGTGTTTGCATGGCATATAGCATTCTGTTGTGCATGATCGACGCACAAAGTCATCACATGTACATGATGGAAACACGCAAATTGTAACATTGTACAAAATCCCTCACAACTTAGAACAAAAATTGATTCATATGCAACGCCATAGTGTCATCTTAAAAACATCAAAATATGGAGTACAAAAAACATAAGTAGCATACAAAATACAAAAATATGTAGGTGTCCGCACGTCACACTGCGAGGGCAGTACGAAGCTCGTCTTTAGTTAAAGCAGATTGGTGGACTAGCTTATTGGTTTCCAACTCAAGTTTCAAGTGGCGCAAGAAGACACAATAGATGTGTTTGCATGGCATGTAGCGCTCTGCTGTGCATGATCGACGCACAAAGTCATCACATGTACATGATGGAAACACGCAAATTGTAACATTGTATGGAACTCCTTTTCTCTTTGATCCTTGTGTAGTCAAAATGAACTCAACATATTCTCGTTGTTGAACCACATTTGTATGAAGTACTTGATATTCCATAGACATTGCAGCATCAATTCTTGTTTGCATTTCCTTACTA
The DNA here is from genome assembly GCF_014529385.1 of Adiantum capillus-veneris. Taxonomy (NCBI): domain Eukaryota; kingdom Viridiplantae; phylum Streptophyta; class Polypodiopsida; order Polypodiales; family Pteridaceae; genus Adiantum; species Adiantum capillus-veneris. The sequence goes on along the minus strand of NC_140935.1, from coordinate 50,578,834 downwards.
ATTGCTCTTCTATAGATTACTTTTTGACCCTCTCTGTATTCTGGCCGTGTTCCCTTGTTTGCAATGTTTTGTTTAGGACCTGTAGGTGATTTAACAACACCTGTTTGTGTTACATCTTCTAAAATAAATCCTGCATTTTGAAGACAAAGAATCTCATTAGGATTGAGACGTGTTCCAGTTGCCACATGCCATTTTGCAGGTGCAGGTGATAGCAATCCATAAATTGCAGTTGTAGGTTCCCAAGTGTGCTCCACAGAATCACCACAAGTGTCCTCTTGAGATAATTTTTGATAGGGGACCAGGTATTAGAGGAGACCTAGTAGGAGAGCTGATGGAAAATCTAGGCATTTCACGACGACACTCAACTCCCTACTATCCACAATGCAACGATTTGCTGGAGAAGGTAAATGGTATGAGCTGCAAGATCATCACTAAACATGTAAATATTCACAAAAGGGATTGGGAAAATTACCTTATGGCTGCACTTTGGGTTATCGCACCTCATTCTGGACATACCTTGGATTTACACCATATTACTTGGTGTATGGTAAGGAGGCCATTTTACCCATCGATGTTCAATTGGCTAGTCTCAGAGTGCTAGCTAGGTAGATGGAATTCCCTAATACTCATCTCCACAGCCACATTTTCGATCTAGCGAGGCTCCAACTAGACAGAGAAGAGGCTATCAACTCAGCATTAGGAAGAGAATGGGGTTTAGGAGCACCTCTTTATTTGGGAGTTTAATGAAGTCATTACTTTTATATTAACAAAGTAATCAAAGGAAAGCTTTTTAATTCAAACAGGCAAAATGGAAAGTTTATTTGAACTCAAATTTTCCCTCCCAAAATGGAATTTCAAATCTAACAGGTAAAAAAATTGTCAGGTAGTGTATCTATGGAAAGAGCTTGACGTGTAGGGTTTTAGATCTATGATCTCTGCTCAAATCGAAGATCATATGTGGGAGTTATGGAAGGCCAAAAATCATAAAATTTTCCACCTTCCTTTTGGGGGGAAAAGTACATCCTTTGACCACTCTTAAATATCTCTTACACAACCACCATTCTTGTACACACAGCATATACCTATTTGTCAAAATGTTAATCACCTCCATAAGCTCATGGAAAATAAAGAGGCCCTCCTACACCTTATCCTCTTCCTAATGGCAGACCTATCTCTCTCTCTCTCTCTCTCTCTCTCTCTCTCTCTCTCTCTCTCTCTCTCTCTCTCTCACTCTCACTCACTCACACACACACACACACACAGACAGAGCTAGAAACAACCAATTTTCAGCACACATAGAGTACATACTCTCTCTCTCTCTCTCTCTCTCTCTCTCTCTCTCTCTCTTCTCCCTCACTCTCATGTATTTTCCAAGCTTTCCATGGTTGAAAATTTCTGTTTTCTCAGCCATACACACACACACACACATACGCATACACACACAACCTACTCATCACCATGCATCTCACGCTCATAATCACCACCACCAAACACTCTCACAAATCAGTGCATGAGCTCAAAATAGTCAAATTAGATCCACCATCATTCGCACACATGCACATGCACATGCTCTCGTATATACGCGCTTCGTGCCATTGGCTTCAATGAATTGATGACCATTGTGACAATCACAAAGGCACTTGACTATGACCACTACAAATGACTCAACGCAAGTGAGGCTTGCCAAGCAATGCATCAAGTTATTGAAGCACCAATTAGGTGGGCCATGCCTATGTTCATCAATTTCAAATGACAACATCAACATTGTAATCATATTTTACTCCACCTAAGCCCCTGTAATCTCCCTTTTGTGTGTTAACACAAGATCATTGTATATTTTTTTACTCTAGATTTGAAATATAGCGCATGAGTGAGAGAAAGAAAGCCACATTAAATAAATTCTTGACCAAAGTTAGAGCCACTACCGCTATAAGTGGCAGATTTATCTTCTCTAATGACAAACCACATTCGGAAACCTCTTGTAAAAAACCCTTTCTTGTCTCTCAAATAGGCCAGCTATGACTAGCATACCTTGTGAAAACCCCATTCTTGATCCCCTCCATCTCTCTCTTCCCCTACTATTTTCTATATGGGGACCTCTATCACAAGCATCATTGCATTAGACATGGCCGACCCACGATCGCATGGTGTAGGTCATGTCCCAATAAAATATAAGAAAATGCCACCCTCTTTTCCTATATAAGGAGGGGTCTCTATCACCAAAACACACACAACGCTATCAACAAAGCACAAGCTCTTAGTCATTAGAAGTTATGAGCATTTTGAGGTGTAGGCACCATGCCTCCACACTTCTAGTAAGCTAGAAATATTAGTCCATGTAAAAGGGCATTGTGAAACACCATCACACCACAATGGTAAGGCGGTTATGCACACACAACCTACTCATCTACACACATCCCACCTCCATCATCATCAACCACCACGCCTTGGTGCAATTCAAAGTGGAGGATTTAGGATTTAACAAGAGTGAAGGTCACATGCACGCTACTCCTTGACATCATCTCCACTCATCAACGAGGCACCCATGGTCTCCTCCTTCATCTCTTGCCCCTCTCTATCCGTTATACCTCTCCCCCATATATAATCTACTCTTTTTGTTATGTCATTCTTTCTATTGTGTTGGATCTGTGAATATGGTATATAGTTGTTTATTTCTTTTTCTTTGTATGTAGAGGTGTGTGGGTTGGCCACCTTATGGTTGTTGTGTACTTTTGATTTGCATGTATCGTGTGTGAGTTCTCCACCACTCGTGTGAAAAGTAGTCCACGTACCTACATTCACAACTCTCACTATCTATCTCCACTTGTTTCTTTGCCACCTCATACTGCAATTCATAACATGTTCAGCTGCATGAGATGGTGCATGGTGTGTTGTATAGTATTATCATTGCGTCCTAGCCGCTTTCCAAGCTAGGTGGTGCCCCTATTGTTTGATTTTTGTGATGAGGTCATCATACGTTAGCCCTTGTGTTGAGGCCATTAGGTCTATCCTGTAAAGCTGCCTCTCACTACCATCAATTAAGTTCACCCGCTATGCTCACAAAGTAATTTCATAAACATACTTCTCTAATTTTCGCTACTTTTAAAGTTAATAGGCCATTTCCATTACATTGGTATCATAGCATTTGATTTCTATTCTCTTGCTTAAGAAGGGAGGTCCCTAAGTAGCCTATAAATCATTGATTTTGTTAATTATATTAGGGTAAGTGGGACTGGGATCTATTATCGGTTTTGTTGAGCCCACTATGTGAGATATGGTGCACACCTTGGGAGCTTTGGACTTAATAATAGGGTCTTTTCAAACTTGCTTATGACTTTACCATAGTTGAGCCATAAGAAGTCCTAGAGGAGCTAGCCCTCAATAATTCTGCACTATTAGACCCACTCCACTACTATCTGTAATTAACCACTTCAAGCCGTGGGTGTAGATACTTAAGTACCAATTTTCATTAGCTAAGAGGAGTAACAACTAAGATTTTGAATTGCCAAAGCATACACTAAGTAATTACAAAAAAATTGTTAACATGGCTGACAATAACCAAGAGAGTAGATTGAACATTGATGGCTTTGATTTTTCACATGAAGGTGATAATGATGATGCCCCCATGTTTGTCAATTATCTCATTACTAGGTTGCAGCAAGCTATGGGCAACCCTGCTTTGCAAGCCGAAGTTACTCAACAACTTTGCACTTATGGAATTTCCCTTCCTCTCCAAGAGGAGAGAGAGATTTGGAGGCCTCTTGAAGAGACCCCCAAAAAAAGACTCTATCCTATAGAATAAGAGGAATCCAAAGCGCAAGAAAGCAATGAAACTTTAAGTTCCTCTGAAGATGTGGCTCCACGTAGACGGCACTCTAGACGATCACCAACTCCTACCAAGAGGAAAAGATCAACACACAGTCCTTCTCCTCGACATTCCAAAAGGGAAGAGAGGAAACAAAGGAATAAAAGTGCAAGAAAGAGGCCACCCTCTTCTCCTTCTTCTTCAGCTTCCTCCTCTTCCGATGAAATCTATGACTATTCTCCTAAAGAATACAAGAGTGGAGGACATCACAAATCATACCTTGCGTGGAGAAGGTCACAAAAGCTCAAGAAGTTCAAAGAGGGAGGAAATAATATCTCTTTTCTCACTTATGATGGCACCTTTGGTGCCACGAACTTCATCCAACAATTTGATGTGGCCTTTGGAGACAAGGGCTTCCTGGAATCCTACAAGCTACACCATGCAGCTATGCACTTCTAGAAATTGGCTTGTCAATGGTGGGATAGCCTTTGTGGCAACGGTAAAGCCCCAAAGACATGGAAAACTCTACAAGTTTCCATCATGAAGAAATTCCTTGCAAGCGATTCAAAGGAAAAAGTGCTCACCGAATGGTGCAGTTTGAAGCTTCTCTCTCATGACTCTATCCACAAATACATAGACAAGTTTTGGGACTTACATCTCAAGGATACCATCTTCCAAAAGCTAGACTTTGCCAAGAAAAATCAACAGTTTTGTGTCGGATTAACTGAAGAGATGGCTGAGTATGTCAACTCTCAACACAGCCTAGGTCTATCACCGAATTAATCCACCACACCATGGTTGCTTTGCGGATCAATTTCCAACAAGAGGCTAGACAAAATGTCAAGCGCATGGAAAACAAAGACAAAAATGACGCAGAGGGGAAACCCAATGCTTAAAATTCTTCCCAAAGAAATTCCAACAACAACAAAAACAGAATGGCAATCGGTCCAAGGAGAAGGGAATTTATAAGAACAAAAAAAACTGTCTCCTAAAGATCTTGAAGCTTTTTGCAAGGATCATGAGTGTTTTAAGTGTGGGAAGCAAGGAAATATCTCTCATTCTTGCCCCCAAAAAAATGCTCACAATGAGACTCCTAGGGCTTCCACCATTGAAGATCCTAGGGCTTCCACCATCGAAGCTCCAAAAGAGGATGCTCATTGCAAAGGATCATCTCTCTCCTATGCTTGGGGAAAGGTAAGGAAGCATGATTCCTTGATCCTATTTGACCCTTGCTCTACTCACAACCTCATATCAAATAAAGTTGTCCACCAAGTTGGGCATTCAAGATTTGAAGATGGGAGATATTTTAATGGCTGACACAAATTTCAAGGGATAGCGAGCCTCCATTACTCCCTTGATTGGGAAGTTGAGACTTCATGTCCAAAGCTATGTTGACAAAGAAGAAATTTTCATCTCTCCTCTCCAACATGAGGATGCTATTGATAGCCGTTTTTCGGCTCTCCATAATTGCCATAGTAAGTTACTCCACCCTACCAAATTCACCCAAACGCTATGGCTATCCCTACCATTTCACTGTACATAGGCGTGTGTGAGTTAGGGGGCTTTTCCCATATCTTCTTAAAAACCCTCAGCTAGCTAGTCACTGGGCTAGTTGAGCCAAAAAAATAAAAGTATATTATGGCCTCTTTGTGTGTAAATATTTCATTGTATATATGGCCTAAATATAGGGATTTTTTATAATTATTTTGGTATTTTATTTAAATATTTCTACTTAGGTGTATGTTTTATTAAACCTATGTACACCTTCTTTCATCCTCTTACACCATAATTATATTTTTTGCCAATATGTACATACTCTAACCTCATATTTTTCCTTTATACAAATCACTCCCACATTTTCACCCTCACCCTCGTGAAAACAAAAAATTGATTTCTACTCATTGGTTACGTTTATTATATTATTTACTTGCATACCTTTTCCTCTTTCACCCAAAATAATTCAAGGAGGGACCATATCATATGATTCCAATATCTTTCCATATCCATAACTCCTCCATATTTTTATTATTATTTTTACTCATTATTCTAACACCATGTGCTCATTCAGCTAAAGTCCATGAATAGTCCATACACTAGTCCCACCATGTATATATTTCTTTATTCACCAATAATCCTCCTCCATGCATGGGTCAAGGGCAACTTGGATGCTTTGTATTATAATATGACAAAGGAGGGGCTCACTCTTGGATGCATTGTACAAATTCAACAAAGGAGGGGTCCACTAAAAGACTTTTGCAGGCATAAAAAACAGGCTTTTTGGTGAGAATTTTGGCACCTATCACCACTCCGAATTTGGAGCGGTGGTCAAAAGAGAAAATGTAGCCCACGCTCTGAATAATCACCTCAAATTTTTTCATGATTTTTGGATCTATGCGGTGAGCTATGATTTTTTGAGTGGACCCCAGTCTGCCCACTTTTCTCACAAGTAGCCCTTAGTCTTCTCTCACCCTTCCACACACCTACTCACTCTTACACATCCCTCCCTCTCCTTCCCTCACTCAAACCTGCAATTTCCATGGCTTCTCCCACCCTCTTCACCATTACCCTTCTCTCTCATCCCTATAGTTCTTTTATGAACCTCTACATACATACACCCTCTCCATGTCTCTCTCTATTGCTTCTATGTTACAATTTCATTTACCTCTCCTAAAAATATCTAAAATTCAGCATCTTAACCATGATAACTTCTGCAAATTGAGGATTTTTCATCAACAAATCCTCTTTTCATCGTGGTGGTCAACCGTGGCGGCGGCGTAAAGAAGCGAAGAAGAAGAAGAAGACCAGCGGTCATTTTTTCCACAATCTACACAAGGGTGAGTTCAAGCTTCTTCAAAGCTTCACCATCTCAATGATCCTCTTTTAATTCACCCCTCTTCCTTCATCAAATCAACTCATCCTACCCATTGTAAATGTATCACTAACAATTCTAGTGATTATTACCACTAACAACTAACGTCTCTTGTAAAAATGCACCCACACTATCAACATATGGAGTAGGCAACCGCACAAGTAAACCAAATTCACTCACTCCCATGGAAGCTTCTCTCCTTTCACCGCATCAATAATTCTCTTACTTGAGCCCACATCCATGTGACTCAAGAGATAAGAGAGACCCCATTCTCATTTAAAATTCATAAAAATTCATAATCCTTTATCTTTCCTAATAAAATTGATTAGGATTAATCCTAATCAAGGCTTCTAAAACCTATAAATAGAACCCATTCCTCCTTGTAAAAGACATCACTATACCATTGCACACTAGATTGAGCGTACCACACGCCAGTTCTATCTTGGTTGTAAAGAGAGAGTAAGCTTTCTATACACCATCACCTTGGTGCATAGAAAAGCTTGAGCTAGTTTGAGTGAGTGCGAGTAGAAGATATTCTTCCTACCATTGTTGTATCTACCCCAACATCAATGAATTGGTAGTTTTGGGTGCAATTCATGTCCAAAGGCTCACGCTTCTCTTCCAATTTGGCTTGGAAAACTCATTCAGCTTCATAAGGTGACTTGTTTCATTGAAGGTTGTTCTTTTGTTGCTTGTGATTCATTGGCTATTGTTTGGCTACCATTGTAAGAGGGTGGATGGTGAGAGGGCTCCCATAACCCTAAGACAATGTGCTAGTGATGCTATAACCAAATCTTGTCACTTGATTCCGCAAGCTCTAAGTTCCTTTTTGTGCAAAATATAAAGTTGAAGCTAAGTTGTGCACCATCTCTCTCTCTCTCTCTCTCTCTCTTGTGTTTTAGTGTGTGAGAGTGTTCCATTGGTGTTAGGGTTAGTGTAAATTCCTTGCTTGTTTGTGGGTTGCTCTAACGATTCTCCTCTTTTGCGTCCTAGTTCGCTCTTAAACTAGGTGGTGCCCCTTGTGTAGTTGGGATTTGGCTGTGGGTTTGTTGTTTTGGTTTGTGTTGTGTTGTGCCCCAGCCCCATTGAGCAGCACGGGAGCCTTGAAGGGTGTCTAGAGGTCGCTCTTCTTGTTGCCCGCCCCGGACCGCCTCACTATCCTAGGGGCGCCATGGTTTGATTGCATGGCTGCTAGCATGAAATTCCCTGAAAGGAAAATATACTTCACCTACAGGGGAAAGAACGTGTATATAGATTCTAGTGAGTGTGGTCGTACTATACCGCTTGTAAATCCTTCTGCTTTTTAAATCAACAAAGAGCTTAGTTTTTTTGCTTGCACGATTTTTGTCAAAGAGTCAAAGGTCCTAATGTTTCATCAAATGTAAATGGTAGGAATAAAGAAGAGTTTGACTTGTCTAATTTTCTAAAAGGATTCCAAAATGTGTTCATTGATGATATCCCTATGGACTTACCTCCAAAACAAGGAGATGATGACCATCAAATTGAGCTCCTACTAGGAAGCTCACCGCATAATAAGCCTCCTTATTGAGTTTCTCAAGATCAACAAGAGGAGATCATGAGACAAGTACAAGAATTGGTTGAGAAAGGGATGGTAAGGCCTAGCTCCTCTCCCTTTTGTTCTACAGTCCGTTTAGTGCAAAAGGAAGATGGTACATACCGTATGTGTGTGGACTATCAAGCACTAAACCATATCACTATCAAAAATAGATTTCCCATGTCATCGGTAGAAGATCTATTTGATAAGCTACAAGGCTCTACCCACTTCAGTAGGATTGACCTTAAAAGTGGCTATCATAAAATAAGGATAGTGGATGAGGATATCCTAAAGACCACGTTTCTCCGGACAACGTTTGGTCTTTGTTAATATCTAGTCATGCCTTTTGAGTTGACTAATGCACTAGCAACATTCAATCATCTAATGGAGAAAATATTTAGACCCTATTGCAAATTCATTGGAGTGTTCTTTGATGATATCATCATCTACTCCAAGTCTTAGAGGAACATAAGTAACATCTCCAAGTGATTTTTCAAGCATCGAGGGAGAACAAGCTTCTCCTCAACCAAAAGAAAAGCAATTTTTTCCTCCAAGAGATTCAATACCTAGGTCATATTATCTCTCAAGATGGTATCCATATGGATCCATCAAAGCTAGAGGTAAAAAAAGCATGTATTAATCCAAGGAGTCTACGTGAGCTAAGAAGCTTTATTGGTGTGCATTCATATTATAGATGCTTCATAAAAAACTTGTCTCAAATAGCAGGACCACTATATGCCTTACCTAAGAAGAACGGTAAATATTTATGCATTGCTAAGGAGTAAAATGCTTTTGACAAGCTCAAAGAGAACCTTATCTCCCAACCAGGCCTTATGCTTCCAGATCTCTCAAAGCCATTTGAGGTCCAATGTGATGCTTGTGGCGATTGCCTTGGAGCATTCTTGCTTCAAGAAGGGAATTCTATAGCATATGAGAGCTAAAGACTCAATACAAATGGACGAGTCTTGGGCATTTATGAGAAAGAGATTTTAGTTGTTCTACATGCCCTAGACACAAGGAAGCACTACTTATTGAGGAATCCATTTATTCCACAATCCGACCACCAAAATTTCAAGTACTTCATGATGCAAACAAAGCATTCCGACAAACAAATGAGGTGGGCAAATTTTCTTTCACAATTTAATGTCCATATTTCTCACAATTCTAGTAATCACAATCAAGTGGCTGATTTACTTTCACAACAACCAAAAGTTAAAGCGGTGTCTATAGCTACTCACAAAGATCTATCTTCTTTGATAGATGAGTATGCTACTAACCCTGACTATAGAGACATAATGTCAGCGCTTGATTTGGGGAAGAAAGAGGTTCCATTCACATTGCAGAATGGTTATCTTCTCCATGGCAATAGGCTATGTGCTACCCACTCCCTTCGTGAGAAAGTCACGTATGAATCCCATGCTCCTCCCTATGCGGGTCATAGAGGCATTCAACCTACTCTTTGAGGAGTAAAAATGTACTTCTATTGGTCTATCATGAAAGTGGAAATACAAGAGTATGTTTCAAAATGTGTGGTATGCCAAAAGACCAAGTATGATAGAGGGAAGAAACCTAGATAACTCCAGACATTGCCTAGGTGGATGCATGAATAGGTGGACCAAAAACCTTGTCCCGGAAAGAGGTTTTATAACCAGTACATAAAACCATCTATATTAGTTCAATTCGATATATTCTTTTGAATAGCTGTTTAATTAAATATAGAATCTCGAGAGCTTTTTGTTAAATATAGAAGACGTCTCTGTACCTCTTAACTATGCACGTCAGCCAGCTCTTTACACCATTACTATTTCCACGTCTCTTTTTCAAATATAGAAGACGGCTCTGTAGCTCTTAACTATGCACGTCAGCCAGCTCTTTGTCTTCCTGCTCTCTCGTTTTCTTGTCTCTTTCTAACTTTCTGTGTAGGAGCATAGATTGCTGTTTTACTTTGTAGGCCTACCACACATCTATTGCTATCATATACTGCTCTTGATCTCTATAGGCCTATCACCTCGCTCAATCTCTCCCTCTCTAGCATGGAGCAAGAATCTCACACTGTATGTGACTGCTCTCAGCCTCAGTGTGAACTGTGTGCTGGGTATGTTGTTGATGCGGTCAAGGAATATCATGCTAGGAGAAAGAGGGGAGAAGCATGCTAAGAACAAGGTTGAGCAGGTAGCACGTGAGGAAGATAATGATCAAAATGGTGCTGATGATGCAAAGCATCAAAGACTTTGCAATGACCTTGTTATGCTCTTCAATCGGCGTACAAAGGCCCTCGATGTTGTATCACGCTCAAATATTTTGTGCAAGTTTGTCAATCATCCTTCTCTTGGAGACCTTGAAATGCCCAGGGCACAAACAATCTTCGGTGAAGCCATACGTAACACAATAGATACAATCAAATTACCCAAGAACGGACAAGAGCTCTTTCTTAAAAGGTTCATCACCACAATGCTTATGAATGTTGAGTGTACATCTACCTCAAAAGTGAATGTTTCAGCTGCATCTAAGTTGCTAAATTTGCACAAAAGGAACTTCATAGCTGCAAAGAATCGGTTGAGGGCAGTAGGTGATGGAAATTTTCCAATCTCTTTGTGTGCTCAACAACCCATGGATCGTGGTTTCATAACACCTGATGATACAGAGTTCATCTTCTCTTTTTGGATTTGTAACGCTCGTGTTTCACCCAATAAGAAGGATGTGTGCAGAAAGAATATTGGAAGAAATTCATATGTCAAACATCTTGTGCATCTTCTTGAACAATCTCAGGTAATAACTTGCTTCACTATATCCATTTTTTTTTTCTAATATTTGCATTCATGACCTATATTCACTATAATTGGGTTGATAAGAGTAGATATGAAATCGGGTATGAAGGAAGTTATAAATGGAAATAAGGGGAATCTTTATTTTGTCCTATACTAAGAGTAGATAAATATTGGATGTGAAGGAGAATATAAATGGAAACATAGTTTTTATCATACACGTATGTTCGCTGAAACATACATTTGCAGACACATACTTTCACACACGTATGATATGTATAAACTGGTTAGGTAAAAAATTGGTTTACATAAACCGCGGTAGAAGATAGACATCGTGGACTTCTCACTAGGTGAGTATGCAAAACCCTATGACTTAGTTCAGGATGTGTTAATGCAGGGCCCGAAGATAACTTGGCCCCAATTACTCCACCTTACACCCAGAATGAGGAGGCAATGGACAAAAATGTAAGTATTAGGAAATCAAGGCCCAGGATAGCTGGGGCTATCTCTGGAAGGGATCTCGACGACATCCTACCAACCATGGACTCTCACATCAAGGGGCAATGAATTTCAAATGTATACATAGATGGTGGCGCGCAAATATGTGTCATGAGTGAAAAGATGATGCACCACCTAGGTCTAGAGGTAAGTAGGTGGACACCCTGCCGAGCCAAGATGGCAAACAATGTAAGAGTGAAATGTGTGGGCATTGTAAATGCGGTCAAATTGAAAGCATTCAATACAGAAGTGGAGGTAGACATCTTCGTCATGCCACACAAAAGGGAGGGCTACCCCATCATTCGCGGGAAGCCTTGGCTTATGGCCATGGAAGCTAAACAAGACTGGAGCATCGGGATGATTCAGATGAAGGATGGTAAAGGGAAGTCCATATTCAATGACATGAGGACTGGAAAGCAGCGCAACATGATCTTGGAGGCTTCAGAAGATGAGTCCACCAGCGACTACTCGTCTACCTCAGGAGAAGAGAGGACCACCATCGACGGAAGTGACAGTAGCATCGAAGTGATGGGGGTCATTCTTAAAGACCCAAACAGATTGACACAATCTGAAACACCCTTGACAAGCCAAGAGGGATCATCAGGAATGCAGTCCTTGGAGGATGCAAGTAAGTTACAAAAAATTCTCTCAAATGAGTTAACCAATGAAGAAAGGAAGGAGTACGTCTCCATGCTAGGTAACTTCACTACTTTGTTCATTGATGTCTATGATAAGATCACAGGAGTTACAGTAGTGCAACACCACATAAAGATCAAGGAAGACAGTAAACCCGTAGTACAAAAGCTCAGAAGACTTGGAGTAATCCAACAAGAGGCACTGCTTAAAGAAGTGAGAAGTTTGCTACAAGCAGGTTTCATCTACACTGTCGAGGACTCAGAATGGGTCTCCCCAGTAGTAGTCACACCAAAAAAAAATGGTAAGTGGAGAGTTTGTGTGGATTATAAACCTCTCAATGCAGCCACAAAGAGGGATCACTTTCCCCACCCATTCCAGGATGAAATACTCAATGAAGTGGCAGGTCACGAGTGCTACACAGTGTGCGATGGCTACTCATGATACTTCCAGATTAGCATTGCGGAGGAAGATCAGAAGAAGACAACCTTCATCACACCTTGGGGATGTTTTGCCTACAGAGTGATTCCGTTTGGCATCACTAATGCCCCGGCCACATTTCAACGCTATGTGACTTTTGTTTTCCAACCCTTCTTTGGAACATCCATACGGGTTTTCATAGATGATTTTTGCATCTATAGCTCACGAGCCCTTCAATTAAGCAAAGTCTATGACGGCTTAACCAAGCTACAAACCTTGGGTGGCCAACTCAACATGGATAAGTGTCACATTGGTGAAAGCAAAGTCACTCTCCTTAGTCATGTAATTTCAACAAAAGGGATCGAGGCTGACCCTAGCAAGATTCAGGCCTTGGTATCTTTATCATCACCAACTACCGCCAAGCAACTGGTTTCTTTCCTTCAGAAGGTAGGATACTTAAGCAGATTCATTCACTTACTATCTCAAGTGGTCCTTCCCCTACAACAACTCACTCAGAGGGATGTCTTCTCATGGAGTGAAGAGAACGAGCAGCAGTTTACTAGGTAAAGCAAATCCTAGCTAAGCTTCCCACTATTTCACCTCCTAAGTGGGACGAGTCATTTTATGTGAACCCTAGTGTAGGAAGTGATACACTCGGAGCCGTGCTAATGCAAAAGGACCCCAAAACTTCTTTCATGCGTCCTATTTACTTCTCTAGTCGTGTCATGACCCCATCAGAAAAGGGATTTATCAAAGTAGAACACATGGTTCTGGCACTAATGTTTGCTACCACAAAGTTCAGCTCATATCTCTTGCCTAGACCCTTTGTAATCCTGACAATGAAAGAGGTTTTCCCATATGTAATGCGACACATGGATGTCTCATCTAGGATCTCAAAGTGGTTGATTAGATTACAAGAGTTTGACTACACTATGCAAGTAGAAAACTCCACCAGGGCTAGTTTAGCGGGAATTCTCACTCATCGCGATTATGAGAAAAGGTTGAAGGTCAACACGGAAGCAAAGGAAGAAACACCAAGGGTAGAGATTCCTAGGCTAGAAAGAGCTCACTCTCTTTTCTTTGACGGTGCATACAAGAGAACAATGGATCAGTCTCTGCAGGCAGGCATAGTCATTTTCAATGAATGGCAAGAAAGAGTGTTCTATCGGGTAGTTATTACACTCCCACTCCAACAATGAAGCAGAATATGCAACCCTAGTTCTTGGGTTAGAACAATGTATTTCACAAGGAATTTAGCGCCTAAATGTGTTTTGCAATGCCTTGCTTTTGATAAGGCAGATAAATGGCACTTGGGATCGTAAGAATCAGGTTTCACTTGGTCAACTCCGCCAAGTTAAGGACCTTCTAAAGAAGTTTGAAGCAGTGAAACTATTTCATGTCCCCAGAGCAGAAAATCAAGAGGCAAATGCTCTAGCCAAAGAAAGAATACAAGACGTTCCCATAGGGGCGATCAAACTAAATCTACCCCTCTTTCAAGGTAGTGATGCAGTAGAATGTCCAACAGGATACACCAAAGGCCAAAAACAGTGGCTGGTAAGGAAGGCTACTAGGTACCGCCTTGTAAACGACCATTTGTATTGTAAGGGCAAGGATCAAATTCTCAGGCGGGTGCCAACCTCCAGTGAGATCAAGAGGTAATTTCAAGTTGCCATGATGGCGTCTGCGGCAACCATTTTTCTCTAGACATCACCAGTAGGAAGATTCTACAGGCGGGATACTCTTGGCCTAGTTTGAAGAGGGATGTACACCATTAGTGTAAAACATGTAAGGCCTGTCAAGTGGCCAGTGATCGAACCTTAACCTACGAACCACAAACTCCTATCATCTCATATGGTCCATTTGTGAAATGGGGAATAGATGCAATCGGTCCTTTACCAAGGGCCCAATCAGGTAAACTGTAAATCATAGTGGGTGTAGACTACATGACCCGATGGGCGGAAGCAACAGCCACCACCCGCATTATAGCCCAAGAGGTAGCAATGTTCATTTTTGAGCATACATGTTGCCGTTTTGGCACTCCTCTTGAGATAATATCAGATAGAGGACCAGGATTCAGAGGTGATTTGGTGGGAGAACTGATGAAGAAGTTAGGCATCACGTCGGCATTCCACACGATACTATCCACAATGCAATGGTCTGGTAGAGAGAAGGTAAATGATTTTCAAAATCATCACAAAGCAGGTGAGAAATCACACATGGGACTGGGATAAACATCTCATGGCAGCTCTTTGGGCCTACAGAACAACGTTTCGAACATCACTAGGTTTCACCCCTTTCCATCTAGTTTATGGGAAGGAGGAAATTCTACCCATTGAGGTACAGATAGCCAGCTTACGAGTTTTTTCTAGCCAGATACATCGTTTGATTGTAAATATCCAAAACCACATCTTGGATCTGGAGAGACTCCAAGTAGATAGGGAAGAAGCAATCAATTACTACGCAGCGTAGGCAGAACGACATCGGCTCACTTTCAATCAGCGCTTTAAGAAAAGGGACTGGAAAAAAGTATGTTAGTGCTGAGATACGACAACAGATTGGACACCAGAAAGGGAAAACAATTTCAACCCAGATGGGAAGGGCCATTCATCATCAAGAAACGCTATGACAATGTCAGCTATAAGCTAATGGAAGCAGATGGGAGAATTCACAAGACTAGGGTCAATGGATGGAGACTAAAAACGTATTTTCTTAGGTTTGATCCAGAATTCATGCTAGAACCCTCTAACTCCACAGCTGAAGAAGCAAGAGAAGGGATGGAAGCATGAATGCCTCTAGCCAAAGGGAGAGGGCTAATGATGGCCGATTTTTTAAAATCAAAGAAAGAAAAGGAAAAAAAAACTCATTTTTCCTCTGCTGGAGCCTTGGCGACATTGTGGGAAGGCTCGGCACCGCCTGGTAAACCCCACGACACCTCTACTCGCATGGCAAACCCCCCCCCCTTCGATTGGCCGGCCTTATCACTCTCAGGCCCACGCTTGTCTATACCCCAGCAGAGCCGGCCGCTTTCATTTTTAGATACCCCTTCTCTCTTTCCCTCGTATTTTATCCCCCCCCCCCCTCTCTCTCTCTCTCTCATTTTCCCTCCATATCTCTCTCTCTCTCTCTCTCTCTCTTCTCTCTCTCTCTCTCTCTCTCTCTCTCTCTCTCTCTCTCTCTCTCTCTCTCTCTCTCTCTCTCTCTCTCTCTCTCTCCATTTCCCCTGTAACTTTTAATGGCCTAAAATCTTATGTGTAGCGGAAATTAGCATGAACATAGTGGGCATTTCATTAGAATAGATTCCTAATGAGAATTACAAGAGTGCTTGGGTGGAGAGAGCAACAAAAAGCATAACACCTAGTTAGATAGCATCGACAATACTTTCAAAAGAGAGAGATATTAAGCTATTGACAACAGTTGAGGACCGGATTTGCATGGAGCCGGTCCCCCCTCCAAAAGGCTTTGTATTATGGTTTCTCCCATCAAGAGAGACATTGTACAATACAATTCTTTGTGTTCCTTCACGACTAGCTAGTGCAATGAAGATGGAAGCTTCATACACCAAGCAAAACACTTAATCAAACACAACTTGAATTATCCCCGTTCTCAGACCCAAGACCTCACACACCTTCGAAGATGGTGAGAGCTAGCAGGGTATGAGAGTAGATTGAGAGGAAAAAGAAGTATCTTACGAGAAAGATGTACATCTCCTCACATAATCACTCATATTAGCATAGCTTAGCTTAGTAATTAGCTTGGTAGAGAAGATGAGCATGCATTGAAGCTTGGCTCTTGGTTGGATTTGCATCCACATGCCAAGAGAGTGTTGATGTAGGCTTCTATCTCACAAGCTTGGAGTAGGTGATGAGCTCTCCATTAAAGCTTGGGAGGAGATAGAGTATTCTTCCTTCACACATGGTCAAGTGTGAGTGTGTGTGTGTCAATGCCAGGCAAAAATCAGCCCCCCCTCTCTCTTGGGCGAGCCCTAGCTGCTAAATAGGTCTGGCTTTTGCCTCATTGGACCTCCCAGGTCAAGCCAATAGGAACTAAGCAGCATAAGTGATAGCCTTCTGACATGTGTCCCCCTTTCCCCTTTTGTGAGAGCTTCAGGTAATTAAATAATTAAACTAAACTCTCATTGGACCCCTTTGCCTCCTGGCCAATAGGAATCAGGCAAGCCATGGGGCTCCTGAATGCTCATTGGACCCCTTGGGAGACTGCCCAATAGTCTTCTAGGAGACTTAATTCTCATTGGTTTCTTTTATTAAATGTTTTTAAATTAATTAAACTAGATTTACTCTAGCTTAATTCTCATTGGTCCACTTCAAGGGTCTTCCAATAGGAATTGGGCACACCTTGTGGGCATCTGGCCTAGGGAGCTGACATGTGTCCCTCATTCCCTTTGTGTAAAGGGAGCCTGTGTGTGTGTGTGGCTTTCTCTCTCATCTCCTACCTTTGGGGCTCGCCCCCTCCCATGTAGGGATGTGCAAAGACTTTTAGGGCACACACTAAGCATCCAATTTTCCCTAGGGTTGACCTTTGGACACAACCTTTGAATTTTGGAACCTTAGCATTTTGGAAGTCTTAATGGGCTGAACCTTAGGGTCTTTTTGGCCCATTGTTTCACATGGCTCTTTTGCAGATGGCCCCCCCTTTGGATCCCTATTTTCCCTCCTTTGGATCCCTACTGTGGCCTGGTCTGCTAGCTTAACCAATATTCTAGCTTTTTCTCCTTGGAACTTCCCCACATTAAATGATCAGTTTAATATGAGAAAATCATTTAGGAGAATTAGATATTGATTATTATGACATTACCTCTCTCTTGAAATCATAGTCGTCCTCGACTATGGTGTAGAGAAGATAAAGCATATACATGAGTCCTTTTCTTAGCGGGTAGAGGATCCCTATGTTACCCTACGACATCATTCCATAATGGATGACTAGTCCATTTGGCGCTTGAGAGCCTGAGGCTGCCGCAAGCATGTCTGCACATTAGTCCTATCAGTCTTCCATAGTAGAGTGACAAGTTCTACTTGGTGTTTGGGAGACGTCGTCTCCGCAAACTTGATCTAAGCATGCATACTACTTCATTTTTGTGCACAAATAAAGAAAAAGAGAGTCTTATAAGACAAAAATTTTTGTTCATTTTTAACATTTTGTACATTTGCTTACTCTTGGGAAGCATTGTAAGCATTGACAAGGTTTAGGTTATCCTTTAATTGTATGCCTTGCATCCATCTAGCATCTTCAAAAGGATAATTCTTAAACTTAATAAGATATCGTCGGATAGTCTTACCGCCTCTTAATACCTTGTCTTCATGTCCGAGAATGGACTCGGGCTGCAGCACCTCCTCGTGGTCCTCGATCTCCGGTGGGTCTTCAATAGTTGGTTCTTGAGGTGGCTCTCCTTTGTAAGGCTTTAAGAGGCTAACATGAAAAACATTGTGTATGAGCCAATGATTGGGCAACTTAAGTTGATAGGCCATCTCATTGATTGGCCTAAGAATCTGGAAGGGACCATAGTACCTTTTTGCTAGTTTAGCATAGTACTTTTGGTGGCCCGTAGGATTCTTGCCCGTCGTGTGCCTTAATCGAGCCTTGGGAAACTTTAACAAGACCCAATCGTTTTCTTTAAAGGCTTGGGCTCTTCTGTGCTTGTCAGCAGCAGCCTTTTGCCTTTGCTGTGAGATAGAGATAGCATCCTTAATCTTTTGGAAAGATTCTTGTAGGTCTCGGCTATACTCATCTGCAGCGAAGATCTTCCCATGTACCTTAAGTAGCAAGGGACTTTTTGATCTTCCCTCAATTACCTCGAAAGGTGCTTTTCCTGTGGAAGTATGTACAGTGTTATTGTAAGCATACTCTACTAAAGGTAAGTACTTCTCCCATTGGGATCTTTGATCTACTTCCGTTACATAGGCTTTTAGTAGATCAAGAATGGTTAGGTTAGCTATTTCACTTTGGCCATCAGTTTGTGGATGATAGGCCGAAGAGAAGTTTAGCCTTGTTCCTAAATTCTCAAAGAGACCCTTCCAGAAATTACTGGTCATTCTAGGATCTCTATCCGACACTATGGACATTGGCAAGCCATGGTACTTGAAAATTTGTGAAATGAAGAGGGTTGCCATTTGATGGGCTTTGATAGTCTTTTTGACAGGTATAAAATGAGCTTGTTTACTGAACCTGTCTACTATTGTCCATATTCCCGTATTCCCATGGATAGACTTAGGCAATCCAAAGATAAAATCCATGGATATGCTCTCCCAAGGTGAATTAGGGATTGGCAAGGGTTGAAGCAATCCAAGTTGCTTCCCTCTATCAAATTTTGTCTTTTGACATACCACACATTTGGAAACATACTCGTGTATGTTCACTCTCATGGTAGGCCAATAGAAATATGTTTCAATTCCCTTTAGGGTAGACTGAATCCCTCTATGCCCCGCATATGGGGGAGCATGAGATTCATACATTACTTTCTCACGTAGTGAGTTAGTAACGCATAGTCTATTGCCATAGAGAAGATAACCATCTTGTTAAGTAAATGGTTCTTCTTTCTTCCCTAATGCAAGGGCTGAAATCACATCTCTAAAATCGGGATCAATAGAATACTCATCTATCATTGAAGATAGATCATTGTGAGTTGCTATGGAAACCGCATTCACTCTCGGTTGTCTTGAGAGTGCATCGGCTACTTGATTATGCTTGCCAGCAATGTGAGCAATATGAAAATGAAATTGCGAAAGGAAATTTGCCCACCTCATTTGTTTGTCGGAGAGCTTGGTCTGCGTCATGAAGTACTTAAGACTTTGGTGATCCGTTCGCAGAATGAAAGGAGTCCCCAATAAATAGTGCTTCCATGAGTCTAAGGCATGTAGAACTGCAAGGAGTTCTTTTTCGTATATGCCTAGAGCTTGCTCAACAGGGTCGAGCCTTCGACTCTCATAGCCTATGGCGTGCCCTTCTTGGAGCAAAACAGCCCCAAGGCAATCACCACAAGCATCACATTGGACCTCAAATGGTTTTGAGAGATTCGGTAGTGTAAGCACAGGTTGAGAGATAAGCTTTTCTTTAAGCTTTTCGAAAGCATTGTTCTCCTTAGCAGACCACGTATACCTAACATTTTTCTTTGTTAGGTCATGTAATGGTCCCGCAATTTGTGAGAACTTTTCTATGAAGCGTCTATAGTATGCACACATACCTATAAAGCTTCTTAGTTCATGAAGATTCCTTGGTTTAGGCCATCCTTTTATTACCTCTAACTTAGATGGATCCATTTCGATTCCATCTTGAGAGATAATGTGACCTAAATATTGAATCTCTTGCAAGAAAAATTCACTTTTCTTTCGATTAACATAAAGTTTATTCTCTCTTAAAACTTGAAATATTACCTGGAGGTGTTGCTTGTGTTCCTCCAATGAATTAGAGTAGATGATAATATCATCAAAGAACACTTCAGTGAAGGTTTGATGAGGCCTGAACAGCTTCTCCATCAAGCGGTTGAATGTGGCTGGTGCATTAGTCAAGCCAAAAGGCATGACAATGTATTCGTAAAGACCAAATGTAGTACGAAATGCGGTCTTTACAATGTCTTGATCAACTATCCTTATCTGATGATAGCCACTTTTTAGGTCAATCCTACTGAAGTAGGTCGATCCTTGTAGCTTATCAAATAGGTCTTCTACCCGTGGAACGGGAAACCTATTCTTGATAGTGATCCTATTTAGTGCTCTATAGTCGACACACATACGATATGTGCCGTCTTTCTTTTGCACTAATAGCACAGGTGAGCAAAATGGAGATGAGCTAGGCCTAACCATGCCCTTCTCAACTAACTCATGCACTTGCCGCATAATCTCCTCTTGTTGAGCTTGAGAAACTCTATAAGGAGGTTTGTTAGGCGGTGAACTTCCTGGAAGAAGTTCAATTGCATGGTCGTCATTACCTCGTTTAGGAGGTAGCTCACAAGGGATGTCGTCAATAAAGACATCTTGAAACCCCTTGAGAAAATTGGATAACTCTAATTCCTTTTGGTTGCTTTTATTTTCTTTTGCTAAAGCATTAGGTTCATTTTGAGAATCTTTAACAAAAATCATGTACACGAAAATAGAGCTCTTTATTGACTTGTTGAAAGCTGGTGTATGTACAATGGGGATGGTGTTACCCATCTCCTTAGCATCTATATACATGTCCTTTTCCCTGAACTTAAAGGAGATTCTCCTTTCAGGAAATTTAACATGGGCAGCCAGGCGGTCAAACCATGGTGCCCCTAGGATTACATCCTCATGCTTGAGAGGAGAGATAAAGAAGTCCTCTTTGTCCACATAGCCTTGGACATGAAGCCTCAATTTCTCGATTAAGGGAGTGACTGAAGCTTCTTGCCCCTTGAAGGCACTGTCTGCGGGTAGGATATCTCCCATCTCGTAGGATTGTATGCCTAGCTTGGTGGCTAACTCCATAGATATGAAATTGTGAGTAGAACCAGGGTCAAAGAGAATAAAAGCATCATGTTCTCTTACCTTTCCCCAAGCATGGCATAGAGGAGATCCTTTGTGGTGAGTTTGATGAATCTCCTCCTCTTGGATTTCAACCAAAGAAGCTCTAGGAGGATCTTGGCGGTTGTTCTTTTGGGGACAAGCGCGGTACGCATGCCCTTGTTCGCCGCACTTGAAACACCGGTTATCTTTACGATAACGCTCAAGCTCTTCAGGAGAGAGTTTATTCTTTCCTTTGTAAACTCCCTTCTCTTTAGCTTTGTTGGAATTGCCCTTAGGAGACTTTTGGACATTGTCCTTCCCCTTAGGCTCATTGGAACACTTGTTTTCCGGGGGCTTATTATTTCTTTTACCCCCGTTTGGAAATTGATTCGCGAGGCCACCATAGTATGGTGTATTACCGCCGATATGGTACGTGGCCTTTGGGAGTTGACATACTCCGCCATTTCTTCGGTTAAGCCCGCACAAAATTGTTGCTTTTGCTCTCCAAAATCCAACTTTTTGAAGACAGTAGCTTTGAGTTGTAGGTCCCAAAACTTGTCTACATATTTGTGGATGGATTCATTGGGAGAGAGCTTTAAGCTTCGCCATTCGGTGAGTACTTTGTCTTTGGCATCGGTGGCCAAAAACTGCTTCATAATGGAAGCTCTTAAAGACTTCCATGTTCGTGGAGCTTCACCGTTGGCTCGTAGGCTAGACCACCATTGTCTGGCGGACTTTTGAAAGTGCATAGCTACATGGCGTAGCTTAGAGGACTCCGTGAAGCCCTCATCTCCAAACGCCGCATCGAATTGTTGGATAAAGGCCAAAACTTTGTCTGTAGCACCGAAGGTGCCATCATAGGTAAGGAAAGAGATGCTCTTCCCTCCCTCTTTGAATTTCTTCAGCTTGGACGACCTCTTCCATGCGGCATAGGATTTCCTATGGCCTCTTCTTCTCGATGGTTCAAAATTTGCACCATCACTTTCTTCAGAAGATGAAGAATTTGAAGAAGGTGGAGAAGAGGGTGACCTCTTTCTCACCTTTTTCTTGTCTTGATCTTTGTCGTCTTCACGATAGCTTTCATAAGAGGAAGAGGATGAAGAAGATGGAGAAGAGGGTGTCCTCTTTCTCGCCTTTTTCTTCTCTTGCTTTTTATCATCCCTCTTTGAATTATGGCGTGGAGAAGAGTGTGATGGTCTTCTCCGCTTTGGTGGTGATGGAGAGTGTTTAGCCCGCCGTCTTCGTGGAGCCATCTCCGCCGAGGTGGCGGGAGACTCGCTTCTTTCTCGTTCCTTCGGTGGAGGCTCTTGAGTTCTCCTTTGGGAAGGAGATGCATCATCAAGAAGTAAGTTCTTGAGCCCTTCATATGGATTCTCTTCTTCTTCCCGAATCGGAGAGAGACCTCTTTTGGTAGTCTCACAAGGAGGCTTCCTAGGTGTTCTCTCGTCATGGTGATGAGCTTGGAGAATCCCGTGAGCACGGAGCTGCCGTTGCACTTCACTTTGGAGAGATGGATTGCCCATGGCTTGTTGAAGCCTAGAAACAAGATAGTTAACAAGCATTGAAGCATCATTAGTAGCTTGCTCATGAGCAAAATCAAAGTTATCAACATTAATTTCACTCTCTTTACTATTGTCAGCCATTCTAACAACTTTTAGGTGTAAACTTTTTAGGTGTACTTTGGCACTTCAAGCCCTAGTTGCTACTCCTCTTTACCCCTTTAGAAAAAGCACTCAAGCTACTGTACCCGCGGCTCGAATACCATTAATTGCAAGGAATAGAAGAGAGGGTCTTTCGACACCAAGACAGCACCGGCTCCTGTCAAGCTTCTAATAGCTCAATAGTGGTTAAGCCATAGGCAAGCCCCGTAGGACTCCACTATTAAGACCATAGCTCTCGACGGTGATGCCCCGTTAACTGCACAAAGGCAGGCGCACTGCAAGGCTGAAAAATCCCTATTCTACTTACTCACAGGCAATTAATAATACCCACCATTTGAGCGGAAATTAGCATGAACATAGTGGGCATTTCATTAGAATAGATTCCTAATGAGAATTACAAGAGTGCTTGGGTGGAGAGAGCAACAAAAAGCATAACACCTAGTTAGATAGCATCGACAATACTTTCAAAAGAGAGAGATATTAAGCTATTGACAACAGTTGAGGACCGGATTTGCATGGAGCCGGTCCCCCCTCCAAAAGGCTTTGTATTATGGTTTCTCCCATCAAGAGAGACATTGTACAATACAATTCTTTGTGTTCCTTCAAGACTAGCTAGTGCAATGAAGATGGAAGCTTCATACACCAAGCAAAACACTTAATCAAACACAACTTGAATTATCCCCGTTCTCAGACCCAAGACCTCACACACCTTCGAAGATGGTGAGAGCTAGCAGGGTATGAGAGTAGATTGAGAGGAAAAAGAAGTATCTTACGAGAAAGATGTACATCTCCTCACATAATCACTCATATTAGCATAGCTTAGCTTAGTAATTAGCTTGGTAGAGAAGATGAGCATGCATTGAAGCTTGGCTCTTGGTTGGATTTGCATCCACATGCCAAGAGAGTGTTGATGTAGGCTTCTATCTCACAAGCTTGGAGTAGGTGATGAGCTCTCCATTAAAGCTTGGGAGGAGATAGAGTATTCTTCCTTCACACATGGTCAAGTGTGAGTGTGTGTGTGTCAATGCCAGGCAAAAATCAGCCCCCCCTCTCTCTTGGGCGAGCCCTAGCTGCTAAATAGGTCTGGCTTTTGCCTCATTGGACCTCCCCAGGTCAAGCCAATAGGAACTAAGCAGCATAAGTGATAGCCTTCTGACATGTGTCCCCCTTTCCCCTTTTGTGAGAGCTTCAGGTAATTAAATAATTAAACTAAACTCTCATTGGACCCCTTTGCCTCCTGGCCAATAGGAATCAGGCAAGCCATGGGGCTCCTGAATGCTCATTGGACCCTTGGGAGACTGCCCAATAGTCTTCTAGGAGACTTAATTCTCATTGGTTTCTTTTATTAAATGTTTTTAAATTAATTAAACTAGATTTACTCTAGCTTAATTCTCATTGGTCCACTTCAAGGGTCTTCCAATAGGAATTGGGCACACCTTGTGGGCATCTGGCCTAGGGAGCTGACATGTGTCCCTCATTCCCTTTGTGTAAAGGGAGCCTGTGTGTGTGTGTGTGGCTTTCTCTCTCATCTCCTACCTTTGGGGCTCGCCCCCTCCCATGTAGGGATGTGCAAAGACTTTTAGGGCACACACTAAGCATCCAATTTTCCCTAGGGTTGACCTTTGGACACAACCTTTGAATTTTGGAACCTTAGCATTTTGGAAGTCTTAATGGGCTGAACCTTAGGGTCTTTTTGGCCCATTGTTTCACATGGCTCTTTTGCAGATGGCCCCCCCTTTGGATCCCTATTTTCCCTCCTTTGGATCCCTACTGTGGCCTGGTCTGCTAGCTTAACCAATATTCTAGCTTTTTCTCCTTGGCACTTCCCCACATTAAATGATCAGTTTAATATGAGAAAATCATTTAGGAGAATTAGATATTGATTATTATGACATTACCTCTCTCTTGAAATCATAGTCGTCCTCGACTATGGTGTAGAGAAGATAAAGCATATACATGAGTCCTTTTCTTAGCGGGTAGAGGATCCCTATGTTACCCTACGACATCATTCCATAATGGATGACTAGTCCATTTGGCGCTTGAGAGCCTGAGGCTGCCGCAAGCATGTCTGCACATTAGTCCTATCAGTCTTCCATAGTAGAGTGACAAGTTCTACTTGGTGTTTGGGAGACGTCGTCTCCGCAAACTTGATCTAAGCATGCATACTACTTCATTTTTGTGCACAAATAAAGAAAAAGAGAGTCTTATAAGACAAAAATTTTTGTTCATTTTTAACATTTTGTACATTTGCTTACTCTTGGGAAGCATTGTAAGCATTGACAAGGTTTAGGTTATCCTTTAATTGTATGCCTTGCATCCATCTAGCATCTTCAAAAGGATAATTCTTAAACTTAATAAGATATCATCGGATAGTCTTACCGCCTCTTAATACCTTGTCTTCATGTCGGAGAATGGACTCGGGCTGCAGCACCTCCTCGTGGTCCTCGATCTCCGGTGGGTCTTCAATAGTTGGTTCTTGAGGTGGCTCTCCTTTGTAAGGCTTTAAGAGGCTAACATGAAAAACATTGTGTATGAGCCAATGATTGGGCAACTTAAGTTGATAGGCCATCTCATTGATTGGCCTAAGAATCTGGAAGGGACCATAGTACCTTTTTGCTAGTTTAGCATAGTACTTTTGGTGGCCCGTAGGATTCTTGCCCGTCGTGTGCCTTAATCGAGCCTTGGGAAACTTTAACAAGACCCAATCGTTTTCTTTAAAGGCTTGGGCTCTTCTGTGCTTGTCAGCAGCAGCCTTTTGCCTTTGCTGTGAGATAGAGATAGCATCCTTAATCTTTTGGAAAGATTCTTGTAGGTCTCGGCTATACTCATCTGCAGCGAAGATCTTCCCATGTACCTTAAGTAGCAAGGGACTTTTTGATCTTCCCTCAATTACCTCGAAAGGTGCTTTTCTGTGGAAGTATGTACAGTGTTATTGTAAGCATACTCTACTAAAGGTAAGTACTTCTCCCATTGGGATCTTTGATCTACTTCCGTTACATAGGCTTTTAGTAGATCAAGAATGGTTAGGTTAGCTATTTCACTTTGGCCATCAGTTTGTGGATGATAGGCCGAAGAGAAGTTTAGCCTTGTTCCTAAATTCTCAAAGAGACCCTTCCAAAAATTACTGGTCATTCTAGGATCTCTATCCGACACTATGGACATTGGCAAGCCATGGTACTTGAAAATTTGTGAAATGAAGAGGGTTGCCATTTGAGGGGCTTTGATAGTCTTTTTGACAGGTATAAAATGAGCTTGTTTACTGAACCTGTCTACTATTGTCCATATTCCCGTATTCCCATGGATAGACTTAGGCAATCCAAAGATAAAATCCATGGATATGCTCTCCCAAGGTGAATTAGGGATTGGCAAGGGTTGAAGCAATCCAAGTTGCTTCCCTCTATCAAATTTTGTCTTTTGACATACCACACATTTGGAAACATACTCGTGTACGTTCACTCTCATGGTAGGCCAATAGAAATATGTTTCAATTCCCTTTAGGGTAGACTGAATCCCTCTATGCCCCGCATATGGGGGAGCATGAGATTCATACATTACTTTCTCACGTAGTGAGTTAGTAACGCATAGTCTATTGCATAGAGAAGATAACCATCTTGTTAAGTAAATGGTTCTTCTTTCTTCCCTAATGCAAGGGCTGAAATCACATCTCTAAAATCGGGATCAATAGAATACTCATCTATCATTGAAGATAGATCATTGTGAGTTGCTATGGAAACCGCATTCACTCTCGGTCGTCTTGAGAGTGCATCGGCTACTTGATTATGCTTGCCAGCAATGTGAGCAATATGAAAATGAAATTGCGAAAGGAAATTTGCCCACCTCATTTGTTTGTCGGAGAGCTTGGTCTGCGTCATGAAGTACTTAAGACTTTGGTGATCCGTTCGCAGAATGAAAGGAGTCCCCAATAAATAGTGCTTCCATGAGTCTAAGGCATGTAGAACTGCAAGGAGTTCTTTTTCGTATATGCCTAGAGCTTGCTCAACAAGGTCGAGCCTTCGACTCTCATAGCCTATGGCGTGCCCTTCTTGGAGCAAAACAGCCCAAGGCAATCACCACAAGCATCACATTGGACCTCAAATGGTTTTGAGAGATTCGGTAGTGTAAGCACAGGTTGAGAGATAAGCTTTTCTTTAAGCTTTTCGAAAGCATTGTTCTCCTTAGCAGACCACGTATACCTAACATTTTTCTTTGTTAGGTCATGTAATGGTCCCGCAATTTGTGAGAACTTTTCTATGAAGCGTCTATAGTATGCACACATACCTATAAAGCTTCTTAGTTCATGAAGATTCCTTGGTTTAGGCCATCCTTTTATTACCTCTAACTTAGATGGATCCATTTCGATTCCATCTTGAGAGATAATGTGACCTAAATATTGAATCTCTTGCAAGAAAAATTCACTTTTCTTTCGATTAACATAAAGTTTATTCTCTCTTAAAACTTGAAATATTACCTGGAGGTGTTGCTTGTGTTCCTCCAATGAATTAGAGTAGATGATAATATCATCAAAGAACACTTCAGTGAAGGTTTGATGAGGCCTGAACAGCTTCTCCATCAAGCGGTTGAATGTGGCTGGTGCATTAGTCAAGCCAAAAGGCATGACAATGTATTCGTAAAGACCAAATGTAGTACGAAATGCGGTCTTTACAATGTCTTGATCAACTATCCTTATCTGATGATAGCCACTTTTTAGGTCAATCCTACTGAAGTAGGTCGATCCTTGTAGCTTATCAAATAGGTCTTCTACCCGTGGAACGGGAAACCTATTCTTGATAGTGATCCTATTTAGTGCTCCATAGTCGACACACATACGATATGTGCCGTCTTTCTTTTGCACTAATAGCACAGGTGAGCAAAATGCAGATGAGCTAGGCCTAACCATGCCCTTCTCAACTAACTCATGCACTTGCCGCATAATCTCCTCTTGTTGAGCTTGAGAAACTCTATAAGGAGGTTTGTTAGGCGGTGAACTTCCTGGAAGAAGTTCAATTGCATGGTCGTCATTACCTCGTTTAGGAGGTAGCTCACAAGGGATGTCGTCAATAAAGACATCTTGAAACCCCTTGAGAAAATTGGATAACTCTAATTCCTTTTGGTTGCTTTTATTTTCTTTTGCTAAAGCATTAGGTTCATTTTGAGAATCTTAACAAAAATCATGTACACGAAAATAGAGCTCTTTATTGACTTGTGAAAGCTGGTGTATGTACAATGGGGATGGTGTTACCCATCTCCTTAGCATCTATATACATGTCCTTTTCCCTGAACTTAAAGGAGATTCTCCTTTCAGGAAATTTAACATGGGCAGCCAGGCGGTCAAACCATGGTGCCCTAGGATTACATCCTCATGCTTGAGAGGAGAGATAAAGAAGTCCTCTTTGTCCACATAGCCTTGGACATGAAGCCTCAATTTCTCGATTAAGGAGTGACTGAAGCTTCTTGCCCCTTGAAGGCACTGTCTGCGGGTAGGATATCTCCCATCTCGTAGGATTGTATGCCTAGCTTGGTGGCTAACTCCATAGATATGAAATTGTGAGTAGAACCAGGGTCAAAGAGAAAAAGCATCATGTTCTCTTACCTTTCCCCAAGCATGGCAAAGAGGAGATCCTTTGTGGATGAGTTTGATGAATCTCCTCCTCTTGAATTTCAACCAAAGAAGCTCTAGGAGGATCTTGGCGGTTGTTCTTTTGGGGACAAGCGCGGTACGCATGCCCTTGTTCGCCGCACTTGAAACACCGGTTATCTTTACGATAACGCTCAAGCTCTTCAGGAGAGGAGTTTATTCTTTCCTTTGTAAACTCCCTTCTCTTTAGCTTTGTTGGAATTGCCCTTAGGAGACTTTTGGACATTGTCCTTCCCTTAGGCTCATTGGAACACTTGTTTTCCGGGGGCTTATTATTTCTTTTACCCCCCGTTTGGAAATTGATTCGCGAGGCCACCATGTATGTGTTGTATTACCGCCGATATGGTACGTGGCCTTTGGGAGTTGACATACTCCGCCATTTCTTCGGTTAAGCCGCAGCCCGCACAAAATTGTTTGCTTTTGCTCTCCAAAATCCAACTTTTTGAAGACAGTAGCTTTGAGTTGTAGGTCCCCAAAACTTGTCTCATATTTGTGGATGGATTCATTGGGAGAGATCTTTAAGCTTCGCCATTCGGTGAGTACTTGTCTTTGGCATCGGTGGCCAAAAACTGCTTCATAATGG